>NW_022631343.1:0-134689 GCF_010015895.1 Lontra canadensis
CTCAGGCCGGCGTGAGCTCTGGGGCCTGCGAGCCCTTCCCCCCCCCCAACCCCCCACCACTATCTTTTGGGCAGTTCTTACCTCGGCCCCAGATGGTATCTGCCCTCTGTCGGGGGTGGGGGCTGGGCCCTGTGTGGGTTTCTCTTCCGCACATGAGCTGGGACGGGGGACAGGCTCTTTCCAGATCCCCGTCCTGGACTGCCCGTTGTCCAGGGTGTGAGTTCGTGCAGCACAGGAGAGCGAGGCCCGTGCGTGTCAGTCCGGCTGGAGTATCGCAAAAGGGCTTCTGCATGCGCTGGGGTGCTCGCCTGGTGGCGTCGCTGAGTTGCTCCCCCGCTTGGGGCTCTCCTCTGTTGCTAAATGGCATTTCAGAATTCTGAGTGAAATCAGCCTGTTGTTCTCTGCTTTTTGTGTTAAGGACACCTGCCCTGACATCCAACTGTTCTCTTATCTGTTACTATTTTATCTTTTCTCTTTATCCGTAGTCCACCCAGAATGGTTTTCTGCCCGTGGTAGGATGTCAGGCCTGCCCCTCCGCATGCGGGTCTCTGGTGAACCTGTCACATGCTCCCCATGCTCTGCACCTCCTCAGCAGTTGGACGTTCTGTCCGTGTGGATTTGCGTTTAGATGCTGTCTTTTGTCCACTGGTTGTCCCTGGCGAATTCTCCATCTTCCCCACACCCCCTAGCTTTGTTGTGGTTTAATTGACAGAATTGTAAGCTGTTCGGAGGGAGCCTTGTGATTCTTCTGGACACCCTGTGAGAGGAGCGCTCCATCCCGGTGAACACACCTGTCCCTGCACAGGGTCCTCTGTGTGCGAGGCAGGGCATTTGAGTTCTGCTGTCCTAGCAACGGGAGGTTCTCGGCTCAGTCCCTGTGATTGATGCTCGGTCCTTGCCCTGATTCATCTTACTCATGTCCCAGCCTGTCCCTCCCGTCCCCATGGTCCCGCTCTCGTCCTGCCCCACTTCAGCTGTAGCTTTATGATAAGTGTTTGGGTCAGAACCATGTCTGTGTTCTTAGAGGTTCGGGACTTCTGCGGAGCGGTGGTGGGGATGGTCGCGGCAGGTGTGGCGGGTCTCGGGAGGGGTGGGGAGCCGCCGCCCAGGGCTGTCATTCCGTCGGCTCTCCTCCCCTGCCTGCGGCAGGGTTCTGGGACGGCTGCGTTACCATCAAGGCTCCAGTGAAATCGTCGGCTGACTTTTCTTTCTTCTCTTTCTGTCTTTCAAGTATTTGAATCATTTGTGGATTACGTGGCTGTGGAACAACTAGACGGTGACAATAAATACGACGCGGGGGAGCACGGCTTGCAGGTAACGTGGGAACCGTGGGCCGCCTTCCCCGTCACTGTGTTTTCGCGTCCTTTGCTTCAGTTGTGGATGAAACAGGCATTTGTACCTTTTCATCCACTGCTTGTGGTTAGAGCTCGGGTTAGAGCTTGGGGTTTTACTCCTTCGTGCAGACGCTGTATTCTGGGGCCTCCGATCGTGCTGCTGGTGGGGCTGAGCTGCGGGCGGGAGGCTGACATGTAGCTTCTGGGGTAGAGCCGTCCCCCAGCACCCGGGAGACCCCGTGCCGCCGTTGGGTGGCGTCTGTGACTCTGCTCCTCTCCTCACTGGTTTCCGCCGGGAGCTTTTCCTCCTCTCCTGGTTACAGCGGACGTTCTGACTCTCTTGCACGTCTGGTTCGTGGTGGTTCGCGCTTAGGCGTGTGTGTGTGTGTGGTGGAGTTCGTTTTCTCAGGGATCGGGACCTGGAGAACGAGGAGTGCATTTTCTTTGGCTTGTTCTGTGAATACGCTGTGTCCCTGCGTGGTTCCCACAAAGCCCCACAGGCGCTGTCAGCTGCTGGCGGAGCAGCGGACTTTGTGCACAAGGGACTGGTCCGTCCGTGCTCCGGTGGAGAGACGTGGACTGTGGCCTGTCCCGGCTGCCGTCCGGCGGTGTGAGCGGGTCAGCTGCGTCCTCACGGATGCAGCCGACGCGTGGGCTCAGCAGTTGGCGATTCCCCACACTGTCCCGTGTGTCCCGAGCTGGCCGACTTGGAACAGTGTCCCCGCTTTGCGGGGCGTCGCGGGTCAGCGTGCTGCGTTGTGTGCGGCTCAGAAAGTCACTTGGCAAACGCGTGGCCGAGATGTGTTCCGGATACACTTGAGCAGCTCGCGAGCGTTGTCCTGCCACACCGGGTAGTTTGGGGTCCGGGTAAGCGGTACCTGAGAATCCTGACCTTGGTGGACTGTGGCAGAGAAACGGTTCTTCTGTTGTTGTTCTCAGCTGCATGGAAACCATGCCGTGCCTTCGTGTGGCAGGTTCCTCGGGTTTTCGTTTTTCTTTGCAGAGGTACTTTGTCCTCTTGAGCAGCTTCAGGAGACCTCAGGGCGCCTTGCCTGTGGCTTGTCACAGGCCCAGCTCCGGCTGGACGTACCCGGGCCTGGAAGGAAGGTGTGACTGGGAAGCTGGGCTGGGATGAGAGCCCGGGGCTCTGGTAGTGGTAGGGTTGGGCAGAGGCTTATTCTCGTGAGGAAACGCGTGTCGGCTGAGGTGGGGCCCGCGGTGTGGGAGCTGTGGAGTCGGGCCCCCGAGGCCTTGTTGAGAAGCGGGCCGCGTTGCTGCTGTGAGGGTCTGTCTGCCGCTGAGTGAGGACCGTCTCCAGAAGTGGGTTGGACTGTAAGCGCCGAGCCTGTGCGCTGCGTCATGTGCTCGGAAGTGACCGTGCCCAGAGTCGAGGGGCAGGAAGCCGCTGACCAGCGTCGTCCGCCCGGGACCGTGAGCGGCCGCACCCGCTCCAGCCGGGGGTCCGTGAGCGCGCCTGCTCTCGCGTCGCCGCAGCCCCAGCTTCTGCTTTCCCAGCGCACGATTTTGTGTGTGTTCCTGCTTCCCGCGGGATTTAACGACCGTGTAACACGGCAGCTAGTGATGAAGCCCTAATTCGCTTAGCTGCTACCCCGTGTTGGGCGTCAGAATATAATCCGGAGTAAATCGCTCACACGCAAGCTACTTCAGCAAACCGGAGAGAGATGTAAGCGCAACAGTGGACTTTCGTTTCTGGTCGAAGCATCGTTGACGTGCAGCATCGGTTGCTCCGGGAGGGCCGCGCCGGGGTGCGGCGTTCACGTGCCCTGACCCTGGCGCGCCCGGGTCTGGGACCTGTGCTGTAACCAGAAGTTCGGATCTCTTGACCCCCCTCACCTCTAGTGGCCCTTCCCACTTCCTATCCCCTGTCCTCTGACAACCACCAGTTCTATGTTTGAGCTTGGTTCTTGTCTGTGTGTGTGTGTGTGTGTGTAAGATTTTATTTATCTGAGGGAGAGAGGGGTGTGGAGAACATGCGAGCTGGGGGAGAGGGAGAAAGTATCAAGCAGATTCCCAAGTGCGGAGCCCAACACGGGTGCTCGATCTCACGACCCTGGGATCATGACCCGAGTGAAACCAAGAGTCGACGCTTAACCAGCTGAGCCACCCACGATCCTGTTTCTTAAACGGCATTTTAAACACACCGTAGCTGGACACCTGAAGCCCTTCCTCTCCCACCGAATCTCGCTGACCGCTGTTGCTGTCCTTGCTTCAAGGACTAAGTAGGGCTGAACTAAACTTGCATTTCTTTTTCAATGTTCAGGAAGCAGAGAAAGGTGTGAAATTCCTAACTTTGCCACCAGTGTTACATCTACAGCTGATGAGATTTATGTATGACCCTCAGACGGACCAAAATATCAAGATCAATGATAGGTAATCTATAGTGGGGTGTGAAAGTTAAGATTGAGTCATCGCCTGACTTCGGGGGTCAGTCTCAGTGTTTTGTTTGGTCTTTCTATATTTTCAGTCCATCTCTGATGTATTTGGGTCTGTCTCCTGCCTCAGTGTCCCAAGAACAATGGTTTTAAAGGGAATATTTCCCTTAAGGGATTTCAGGGGCTGCTGCTCCCGTTACTCGCTCTTAGGGATCCCCAGCTCCCTCCGTACTGTGGCAGATGAGGTCCCTGAGGGAAGGGGACTTTCCTCTCCGCCTGTTCTGCATTCACCAGAACGTCACTTTTACCTCAGGAGTGGAATTTGATGTTGTATTCGTTTAAATAGGATTCTCCCAACATTTTGTAACTGCTCAGTTGGTATTCTAGAATGTGCTGGAATTTTCAGGAAGATGAAGTAGATGTATGTGTGTGCCTTATTGCAGGTGTTTTCCCCATTCTTACAATGCCAGTTAAAAAGAATGATAGTAAATACTTTATCTGGTTTACAATACAGAAGTTTTGTCCTGGTTCATTTGGGCACAGGGTAGAGGATGGTTAGTCACTCATCAAACTGGAGAGAGAACAGGCCCAGTCAGGTTACTTGCTACCAGCCTGCTCTTTGCTCTTTCATTTTTGCCCATCACTGTGGAGTCTCTAAGAAGCCGTCTCCACCAGACATCACAGACTGGCAGCCTGCAGACTACAGCCAGCCTGCTGGTGTATTTCTTTGGGCCCTCACCTTGTTTTTGTTTGTTTTTATTGGCATTTGTTGCCAGCATGAAAAAAAAATCATGAGATTTTGCATAAAAACCCAGATTTTTGGCGTCCTTTAGGAATTCTGAACATTTGGCAGAGCAGCCACGATTGGGTGGTACTGGGCTGGGGTGGCTGCCCCTTCAGGCTCCGTGTGCTCGATCTCCTCCGAGTCCTTGCCAACCCGCCTCTCAGGGCACTTCTCCTCATTAACTTTGACCATGTTGTTAAAATGTTTACGGACCCCAGTCATTTAAAGACCGGTCAAGTTCAGTATGTGAACTAGAAATCACGGGGCACAGGGGATCCTTTCTTCCATGTCTTACCTGTTCAGATCTGATGTCCCATGTTTCTCAGACTCAAGTATATGCTCTCTGGTCTACGAGCTGGGCAGTCAGAATTACTCGTTAGTAACATTGGAATTATCCGCATCCTAGAGAAGTCATGGTGTATGCTTATCGCAAGACTGGCTGTTGTGTAATATCTTCAATGTAAGATTCTGTCCGGTATCTCAGTGCGCTTAGAGGCATTTTCCTGCTGCCTGGCTTCAAGTTTGTTCTGACGTCTGAGTAATTAACGTGTTCTGATGAATGGGAGCTGCCTCAGAAGTAGTTCATGGGACCTCCCGGGTCCCAATGATGCTTCCCTTTCTAGATAAAGATTAGCCAGTAAATCAGACCGTCTAGCAATAAATTAAAGCCTAAAGGTAAACTATTTCACGTGTGAATGAAACCTGGATTTCTTTAAAAATGTTTTTTGATAGGTTTGAATTCCCAGAACAGTTACCACTCGATGAATTTTTGCAAAAAACAGATCCTAAGGACCCTGCAAATTATATCCTTCATGCAGTCCTGGTTCACAGTGGAGATAATCATGGTGGACATTATGTGGTTTATCTGAACCCCAAAGGGGACGGCAAAGTAAGTGCTGGGCAGGGGTGGAGTCGGATGTGATGGTGTGTAGGTCATTCACCCTGACCCTGAGCTGTGCCTCTGTCCATGCCTGTCGGGTGGCCTGGACAGCGAAGGAGTCCACTCTGGGCTCTGGGGTATCTGCGTGCCCTCGTGCATTAATCGCTGCTACTTCAGAGGTGAATAGAAAATCAGTGATTATACATGGCGTGCCTCTCATTATTAGTGTCGAGCTTGGCCCTTTATCCCTTCGTATGTCCAGTGAGGCATGTATTTGGCACTTAAGGATGCCAGCAGAGTCCTCCCCACGGCCCGGGCCTGGGCGGGGGCCCCTGTCGATTGCAATCCCTCTGGGTGCCTGGTGATCCCCACTTGGTGACGCACCGTCTTCCCCTGGTTTGCCTGGATCTGCTCTCGTAGTCTTCCCCAGGGGACCAGGGCGTCCTCGGGGTCTGTGTCCAGGACCCTAGGGCCAGTGAGGAACCGAGCAGAGGCCAAGCCCGCCTCGCTTGACCTGAGAGTTGGTGGAGGGACCCACACGGCACCAGACCACGGTGAGCCTTTCACTGTGAGATTTAGTAGTGTTGAAAGTGACTCGGTCCACAATGAGATGGGAAGATCAGTATAACGTACAACTCTGCTGACTTTTATTTAAGTCAGGCCCTCACTTGCTGAGATAATATGTCATGATAGGATCAAATGTCCCCTTTTAGTTTCATAACTGGACCATAAAATTCAGCTTTACTAGCAGAGGGAGGTGTGCCCTGTCTGATTATCTCAGATCTGTGAAGAGTTGTATGGTCGATTGATTCCCAGTTGAAGTGGGCTGTTGGCATGTAAGACAGAACAGCCAACAGATGCGCTTTCCCGGTCCCCCCGAGTGCGGGCCGGGGTCGGCCAGGGTGCCAGGCAGCTCGGTGGAGGCCCCCTGGTTTGGCACATCCTTGGGTGCCTTGTTTTAGGAAAACCCCGCCTCTTTGCCTGTGTGCTTTATCTCTGCATGTCTCCTTGCTCTCCCTGCCAGTGGTGCAAATTCGACGACGACGTGGTGTCCAGGTGTACGAAGGAGGAGGCCATCGAGCATAACTACGGGGGCCACGACGACGACCTGTCCGTGCGGCACTGCACCAACGCCTACATGCTGGTGTACATCAGGGAGTCCAAGCTCAGTGAGTAGCGCCCCTCGCTTGGCTCGGCGGGCCCGAGTCCCTGCTCCCGGGGTGCTGTCCTCCGCCGGGCTCGCGTGTCCTCCTGGCCAGCTGGGTGGGGCGTGTGGGTTTTCATGTGGATTCTCGGTCCCGAGGACTTGGATTTGAAGATGACTGTGTTGACGAGGACATGGCATTGGGGCCTTCTGAGGAGGTGAGCAACCGTACTTTGTCGTGCAGGTGAGGTTTTACAAGCGGTCACCGACCACGACATCCCTCAGCAGCTGGTAGAGCGACTCCAGGAGGAGAAAAGGATCGAGGCGCAGAAGCGGAAGGAGCGGCAGGAAGCCCACCTCTACATGCAAGTGCAGGTCGGCCCCCGGACTGGGCTGCGCACTGTCCGTGCTAGGGTGTCTTGTGTGGGGGCGGCGGGGGCAGGGTGTCGGGGGGAGGGCCCCCTGGGGGGGGGGCATGGGAGGGCCGGCCAACGGTGGGAGGTGGTGCTCCAGGCCACAGAGAAATGTAACCGGTGACAGGGAAGGAAGGAGACCTGGACAAGAGGGTGAACTTCGAGAAGGTTTGGGTTCACGGTTCAGTCGCTGCCCTCCGCAGGTTGGTTGCCTGGGAAGAGAAACGCGCTGAGCCTCCTGGCTGGGCCTGGGCAGTCAAAACCCGCAGTGCCAGGCATGGGCTTCCAGCTCGCCCCTCAGGGAGGGGGTGTGAGTGTGTGGGGGCACAGGTGTTCATACTTTCTGACTCAGCACCCCATTTCGTCCTTCGTCATCTTGATTCTTGTCTGCTTGGGTCTCCTGAAGAAGGGTGCTAGAAACCACAAGATTAGCTCATGTTACTATTGAAACTTTGCTTTGCTCGGGGTGGTCTCACGGTTGGAAATTCTGTTGCATGTTTTCTGTGTATTTTCAGATAGTTGCAGAGGACCAGTTTTGTGGCCACCAAGGAAATGATATGTACGATGAAGAAAAAGTGAAATACACTGTGTTCAAAGTATTGAAAAACTCCTCCCTGACTGAATTTGTCCAGAACCTTTCTCAGACCATGGTGAGTGCCGGCCATTCTGGGGGTGGTTGTTTTGACCTCCAGGTTCTGCCTCCTTTCCTTACTCCCTGGACCAGCAGGGACCAGGCATTCAAGCCCTGGCATACTGGGGACCCTGATGGGGACGGCGGGGTGGTGGGTGGTCTCTGTTGTCCACGTCAGCAGGGAGAGCTCTGTTGTTTTATTTCTTCTAATCCTGGAATCCTGGCGTGCATAAGGAATTAAAGTACGAGCCGATTTTGTTTTAATTAATTTAGCTTTAATTTTTTTCAGGGATTTCCACAAGATCAAATTCGATTATGGCCCATGCAGGCGAGGAGCAATGGAACCAAACGGCCCGCCATGTTGGATAACGAGGCAGACGGCAACAAGACGGTGAGGGCCATGTGCGGGAGGCGCCGGGTGCTGCCGTGACTTATCTGCCTCTGGCCCACTGACTCGTGGGTGGCCGTGGTCTTCACTCTCATTGGCCCCTGAAGTAGTCTAACACCAGCATCTCTTTTGGAAATAGATGATTGAACTGAGCGATAATGAAAATCCATGGACAATATTCCTGGAGACCGTTGATCCGGAGCTTGCTGCCAGCGGGGCCACGTTACCCAAGTTTGACAAAGATCGTAAGTGTCCCTGGAGCAGCAGCACTGGATCCCAGCGTCTAGACACACGTGGGGTTCGGTGTTCTTCTTTTGCCGTGGAGTCCAGTTCCAGATACGTCCCGGACCCCTTTCCGTGCTCAGGCTTCTTGGCGAAGCTGAGTGGGCCCGACTGGCTGCTGGTGGCAAGCAGCCTGTGGCCGTGCTGAGTCCTTGTGTCCTGTTGTGGCCTTGGCCCCGTGGTTTCCTGCGTGCCTCATGGGCTGCCGCAGAGCAGGGCTGCAGGCGCACCCTGCCGAGGGCTGGGTAGTCAGCCTTTCACACTCGTGGGCCATTGTGGCCTCTGCCCTCCGTCGGGGGCCGCAGAGAAGGCATTGGTGAACAGGTTGGCTGTCTTCTGGCACGGCTTTTTTTGACATAACACGTGGGTCAGAGCCTGCTGATGCTTGCTCTGAAACGGTCCCTTGTTCCTGCTGCAAGGACACACAATATCAGCGTTTTCTCATGGCAGCACTCAGCTAGCTGGTTAGTACCTGGCCTTGAAAATAAGATGCCTGATAAGGTTAAGGCCCTCAGTCCCATCCTCACTGCCTTGGATTAGTGTTTCCCGGGGGCCCGATGTGTGGAATGACACTGGACTCAAGGGTCATTCAGTCTTTGATGAACCTCGGCGGACACGATGGCTTTTGGGTGCCAAAGGCTGTCATTTTGGTCATCTCTTGTTCATGTTTTTGGAACATTGTCCCACGTGGTAAGATCCTAACAAAACCTGTTTATTAATCTCGTAGATGATGTCATGCTGTTTTTGAAAATGTATGACCCCAAAACACGGAGCTTGAACTACTGTGGGCACATCTACACACCAATATCCTGTAAAATACGTAAGTCCTCCTGCCCTCACCCTCGAGGTTGGTTTTGCTCAAGTCTTGGCTCATCACAGCTTTGGATTCTTGTTTTCCTCGAATGCAGGTGACTTGCTCCCGGTTATGTGTGACAGAGCGGGATTTATCCAAGATACTAGCCTTATCCTCTATGAGGTTTGGACGGCTTGTTGCTCCGTAAACACTGTATCGCTTGTGGTTTGGGGAGGGCTCTTCTCGTTTGTTCTGCTGCCCTGGCTTCATCGCTTTGTGAGGTCGGCAGCTAAGTTGGTGGGGCCGGCTGGTGTGGAGGTGAGGGTCACAGTTGTAGACGTCTAGATATTTTTTTTTCCTCACTCGGGCTCAGGGGCATTACGTCTCTGTGGATGGTAACGTTCCCGTTAGCATTTTCACTTACTAGAAATGTAGGGCAGAGAGAACGATACTCTCCGGGAGAGCACCTGCGGCGTCGGGCCGTGTGGAACACGGACAGATGCTCACCGGGAACCTTTCTTCTCTTTCACTGTAGGAAGTTAAACCGAATTTAACAGAGAGAATTCAGGACTACGACGTGTCTCTTGATAAAGCCCTTGATGAACTAATGGACGGTGACATTATAGTCTTCCAGAAGTAAGTACTTTTTGAAGGACTGAATCACTTTGTACTCATAGTTTTCCCATAAGCCCCAGAAGTAGGAAACAAAACTGTGTCAAGACCCTGAGTTAGTCAGATTCTGTTCGAAGTAGCTGAGAATGTGGATGGAAGTTGGCCCCTCTCTCGGTTTGGGGATCGTGGACAGCGAACCTTTTCCTCATAGAACGAACGGTTTCCTAAGAATCAGTGACGAGCACTGCAGCTCCGAGCGGGGCAGCAGCCCGGCCAGCAGCAGGGTGGTTTTCCTGCCCCTCAGCGCGAGCGTCCCCGGCACGCACCTGCATAGGGGACTCGTTGAAGTCCCTGTGCCTGTCACACCAGCAGGTCTGTGGTCTTAGATGCTTTGTCTGCAGGCGGCCTCGCCGGGGCTCCTGGAGAAGCCATCTGGCCGTGGCAGTGTTGAACACGGGTCACGGGGATCCCACGAGCACCGGGCTTGGCGGACGTAGGTTTGGAGGGCCAGGTAGTAAATATTTTAGGCTTCGCGACTACTGGGCCCTGCTGCCTTACCAGGAAAGTGGTTGCCTGCCAGCTCGGGGTCAGAGTAGCCTCTGCTGTGAGGCACGTCCTGCCGAGTCCCTCCCTGTGTATAAAACAGGAGGACACGGTTCTGTGTTCGTATCGAGATCAAGAGCAGCAGGTGCGTTTGCATGGGCACGTGGGAGGCTCAAAGCACACCCTCTAGTGTGGTGGCCGTCCCTTACTGTCCTGGCTGACAGAGCAGCTGGGACAGACTCCAGACTCCTAGCAGCCACAGGGTTAGTCAGAACTTCTGTCCATACCTGTCTGTGTCACTGTGGTTCGAGAGGTGGTGCCTTTTTATTTCTTTTTAAAAAACCATTGTGCCTGGCCTGGATTTTGATTCAGTCTGCATTCTGTTCCTTTCTTCCCCCAGGGATGATCCTGAAAATGATAACAGTGAACTACCCACTGCAAAAGAATATTTCCGAGACCTCTACCACCGTGTCGATGTCATTTTCTGTGATAAAACAATCCCTAATGATCCTGGATTCGTGGTTACATTATCAAACCGAATGAATTATTTTCAGGTATTTGATAAAGGCTCTTTCCCCTTCAGATTCCACATCAGACCGAGTCCTTTTTAAAAAGGGAGGGTTGCTGAGGGAGCCGACGGGCTCGGTTCCGGAGGAAGGGCGACGGCCCCGGGGTCTGAGTGGCTCTGGACGGGATTGGTGCTAGCGCTGACCCTCGACTCCCATCCCATCCACCCCGGCATGATACGGTTTCGGAGATGGCAGTTTCTAGAACAGCTTTGTCTCTGTTCCAGCTTGCCATCGGCAAGTAAACCTGTAGACCTCACCATTAGACGTGAGAGACCGTTGGGGCGCCCGGGTGGCTCAGTCGGTTTGGTGTCTGTTTCTTGATCTCAGCTCAGGCCTTAATCTCAGGCATGTGGTTTCGGGCTAAAGGGATTTTTTTTTCCTTTAAAAAATACTTTTTTCATAGCTAATTTCACCGATGGGCTGCTGGGGATACACCAGGGAGTGGTTTATTCTCAGCAGGTGGTGGATTTTTAGGCCATGAAAATTCAGGCTGTTTATATCACAATTTTTTATTAAGAACATTCGGTAAATAGTTAATGGTAAAGCTTATAAGCAAATTTTAGTTCACTCCCCAACACGAGCCTTCTTCTCTGACTTTGGGTACCTTCCTTCCTCCCAGGTTGCAAAGACAGTGGCCCAGAGGCTCAACACGGACCCCATGTTGCTCCAGTTTTTCAAGTCTCAAGGGTAAGGCGGGCCCCATCACCTCATATCAGGGTCTGTACTGCCTGCTCTCCAGAGTTGATCCGGACATTGTGGAACCAATCCCATGAGTGGGGGGCCGCGGCACCTGACATGCCCCTACTTAGTTTCCGATAGAGAGTGGTCACCTCACACATCCTGACTGCACTGCTTCCTGACGTCCGAGGAACGGGCGGCCTCACCCAGAGCCTGACTGACTTTTTAGATACATGACCCCCCGCGTCTCCTGCGCATCCAGCCAGGTCCTCCCCAGCCAGGCTCGCGCACACTGTGTCCCCATTGCCGAGAGCGCAGGTGGGGCCCCTGGGGGCCCAGGGGCTCTGGAAACAGGAGTGTGGTGGGAAGCCTTGTGCCAGGCCCACATTTTGGCTCTGGGCGTAAGGGCAGTGGTTTGTTTTATGCTCACGGATATTTTAGGTAAACAAACAAGTCATTTGTTTTTATGCTTTTTTCTTGTGCAGTTATAGGGACGGCCCGGGTAACCCTCTTAGACATAATTATGAAGGGACTTTAAGAGATCTCCTACAGTTCTTCAAGCCTAGACAACCTAAGAAGCTTTACTATCAGCAGGTATGAGTCCGAATTCACATAACCGTGGGTCGTCAGGACAAGGCTTGGGTTTTGTGGAGACGGATCTAACAGTCTCTCTTTTCTCAACAGCTTAAGATGAAAATCACAGACTTTGAAAACAGACGAAGTTTTAAGTGTATTTGGTTAAACAGCCAGTTTAGGGAAGAGGTATGTGCTTTTTAATGATATGAATTTTTATTTATTTTTATTTTCATTGGTGTGTGTTTAATGTTTGTCTATCTAGCCCTTGAAAACTAAAACAACGAAAGAAGGGTATTAGTGGCCCTCTGTCCCCCTCCTGCCACCACCACTGCTTTTCGAACTGTTTCTTCCTCTGCCCAGCCCCCTGGGCAACAGCAGGGGGCCTGAGAGCCGGGGCGGCGGGGGGTGCGGGTGGAGGATGTGGACACCCGCTGTTAACTGAGAGCGCGCCGTACCCCCATGAGTTGGTGGCTCTAGGAGGTCCGTCCCTGCTTGGACCCAAGCGTTTCACCTTTGTAGCTGGGCCAGTTTTGAATGGCAGTGCACGCCATGAGCCATAAACATGCTCATCTGGGTGGATCCGTAGGCTGACATCCTCCAGTCCAACTCCGGTCGTTGTCAAGGCTTACACTCTCTCCCGGTGTCACTTTGCTCAGAGCGCAGACTAGGAGGTGGCCTTCTGTGTGGGGGTTTGCTGAGAAGCTGTCCTGTGAATGGCAACCTTTTGGCATCAAAGCGGCATTTCTTAAACTCCCCTGGGGTGGGGCCGGGGGTCAGAGTGTGCGTATCGGGGCGTTCAGGGTGGGGGTGTCCTGATTGGGGGGGGCTTGGGACAACTGAACATCTCGTGCAGTGTTTTCCCCTCTTCCAGCAGCGTGGGTGTGTGTGAGCAGAGACCCCCTTATGTTTCCTTTCCTCTTGCCCTTTGCTAGGAAATAACACTCTATCCCGATAAGCACGGGTGCGTCCGGGACCTGCTGGAAGAATGTAAAAAGGCTGTTGAGCTCGGGGAGAAGGCGTCAGGGAAACTTAGGCAAGTATTTCCTGAAGTCGGAGGCGTCCCGGGGGAGGTGCTGGCCCCGGACCCCGCGGCCGTATTACTGGACCCGCACACAGGGGCTGACCGGCGCTCGGCCTGGCTTCTGTGACAGTGTATAAATACGTCATAGTCGAGCGATATTTCCTTCCTTCCTTCCCTGTCTCCTGATCGTTACTAAGACGTAGTAAAGATGAGATTCGGGTAGAAAAGTCAACGCCTGGGGTGTTGGGGTGGCCCAGTCAGTAAAGCGTCTGCCTTCAGCTCGGGTCCTGGGAGCGAGCCCCGTGTCGGGCGTCCTGCTCCTCCCTCTCCCTCTGCCTGCCACCTTGCCTTCTTGTGCTTTCTATCTCTCTGTCAGATAAATAAATAAAATCTTTAAAAAAAAAAAAAAAAAGTCAACACAGTGGAGAGAGGATTGAAGTGCGTATCAGCCGAAACTGGGCAGAGCTGCTCTCGGTTGCGTTTGAGAAAACCAAGCGCTTCTGACCCGTGAACCTGATTCTCCGCCTGGAGACAGAAGCCCGGACTCGGCGGGCAGCGTGCGTGTCAGAGTCGGGCCCGCTCGCCCTGGTGCCCTGCCGTGTGTTCCCAGGACAAAACAGGCCTTGGGGCTGTTGGGTTCCCGGAACGTTTGCTCCGTGATATTCATAAAAGAATGAGATCTTTATTCTCTAATGAGTGCAGGAGCAAAATACCACAAGTCCTGCCCGATGGGAACCATCGTGGGCACAGGGCACACAGCTCCTGGACGCTCGGTTTCCGCTCCATCCCTCCACCCGCATGGGGCCGCGTTGCCTCGACGCGGGGGCCGCCGACCGGGGTTGTCCGCGGTTGTGCGTGTGCTCCCCGATGATGCCCACTTTGCACCTTTCAGCTCTCTGAAGAGGAAGAAAATACGCAGCTGTCGATAGCTACTTGATAAAGAATTTCTTCTTAGGAAGCTACTCATCCGTCTCTCCCCCACACAAATTGATGTAGTTCACTCCCCCCTGTTCTGTGCAGGCTGCTGGAGATTGTAAGCTACAAGATTATCGGGGTGCACCAGGAAGACGAGCTGTTAGAATGCTTATCCCCAGCGACGAGTAGAACGTTTCGAATCGAGGTAACCGGCCCTCCCTGTGGGCGCCCTGGCCAGAGCGATGGCCACCCGCCCCCCTCCGACGGCACGGACTTGCGGGCGCGGCCCCGGGGCCATGCGTGGTACCAGTAGAGGCCGTTCCTTGCAGCTGCTTTGCTCTTACACATTTTGAGAAGTTACTGTTTCATTGTGACAGAATTTACATAATGTAGAATTCTCCTCTCTAAGCGCTTCAGGCGTGTGCAGCTGAGCGGCCCTCCCCGCCATATGTGTCCGCGCACGTCGGTCCCCTTCCCAGCAGCTCCCCGCCTGCTCTCCCCTGCCCCAGGCACCATGTCTTTGACTGCCAGCGGTCCCTATATATGTAGGGTCGTAGACGGCTTGTGCTCGGGAGTGAATTCTGAATACGGGCCACAGGCACATCTGGCCAGAAGCTGGGGCTCCATGTTGACGGAGGAGTGGCTGGGATTTCCAGTGACGTCATTCGGTCTCCCCAAACTCCGTTTCTTTAAGAAAATGCAGATGCCGGGTGTCTGGGTGGCTCAGTGGGTTAAAGCCTCTGCCTTCGGCTCAGGTCATGATCTCAGGGTCCTGGGATTGAGCCCCGGATTGGGCTCTCTGCTCGGCAGGGAGCCTGCTTCCCCCTCTACCGCCTCTGGCTGCCTCCCTGCCTACTTGTGATCTCTCTCTGTCAAATACATAAAATCTTAAAAAAAAAAACAAAAACGCAGATGCCTTCTACCTCCGAGGTCTCATCCTAACAAGACCCGGATGTGGTGTTGGGACAAGATAAGCCTCAGCTGCGTTGTCGGAGCAGCGAGTCAGAAGCGAACGCGGCCTTGGTGTGCATGGACCGTGTCGCTCAGCTGCGTGTCTCCTCTGGGTCTGCAGGAAATCCCTCTGGACCAGGTGGACATAGACACGGAGAACGAGATGCTGGTCACTGTGGCGCACTTCCACAAGGAGGTGTTTGGGACGTTTGGCGTTCCGTTTCTGCTGAGGATACACCAGGTGAGGGCCGGGCTGCGAGGTCGAGGACCCACCGCCCCCGGTGCTGGGGGCTTCGCGCTGCCGAGCTGGGGCCCCTGCCCGCTGGGTGGATGCGGAGCTCCGCCGGCGTCCACGCGGGCCGCACGCAGGTGAGTGTGCGCACACGTGTCCTTCACCGTCCGCAGGGCGAGCACTTCAGAGAAGTCATGAAGCGGATTCAGAGTCTGCTGGACATCCAGGAAAAGGAGTTCGAGAAGGTGCGCGCCTTGGGCACTTGGGAGGGGTGTACGGGCCGCGCCCCGAAATCTCGGCTCAGGAAGCAGCTGAGACTTGGGCCAGAGGGGAGCGTTTGCTTGCGCCTGGAGTTCACGGAGGAGGGCCCTTCTGTCTTTCAGTTTAAATTTGCCATTGTGATGATGGGCCGACACCAGTACATCAACGAGGATGAGTATGAAGTGAACTTGAAAGACTTTGAGCCCCAGCCTGGTAAGCGCCCTTCCACGGGCCGAGCAGCGGGCGGCCCACCCCGGGTCCCGGTGGCGTCTGTGCATGTGAAGCAGGGAGGAGCGGCGCGTGGCCACGGTCACGTCGGTGGCTCACTGGCAGGGCGCACCGGGAAGCCACTGGCGCGGTCTGTGAGGGTGGGTGGGGCTTGGCTCGGAGCCCCAGCTTCCCCGGGAGCCGCCCCGAGGGCCGCTGGCCCTGCCGCTCCTGGGCTTGCTGTCCGTCCGGTCTCAGCCGTGTCTCTCTCTCCACCAGGTAACATGTCTCACCCTCGGCCTTGGCTAGGGCTCGACCACTTCAACAAAGCCCCAAAGAGGAGTCGCTACACTTACCTGGAAAAGGCCATTAAAATCCATAACTGACTTCCTTACCCAGTGTGTGCAAGGCGAGGGGCCGTGCGTGGGTGTGTGCCCCTTTTTAACAGCCTAGAACTTTGGTCCACGTGCACTCTGTCCGAAGTCTTCAGCAAGAGGGTTTGCTGCTGATGTTAATTTTATTTTGTTGAGGCTGTTCAGTTTGGCTTCTCTGTATCTATTGACTGCCCTTTTTGAGCAAAATGAAGGTGTTTTTATAAAGCTTGGATGCCAATGAGAGTTATTTTACGGTAACCACAGTGCAAGGCGACCGCCAGCATAATGGGGGTGGGGGAAGGGGCGAGGGCCGCGAGGCTCTGGCGAGAGGCCTCTGGTGTGTTCCCAGCGGGCGGAGGTCGCCCGGCTGCCTTCCTGGGGTCGCGGTCTCCGGCCCTGCCGCTGGGCTCGCGTGGAGGCTCGTCTGCCGTATTTCCCTCCGTTCTACTTGCCATGACCTTCTGTGCATCTGTAAAGGCAAAACAGAGAAACTCACAACCTAATAAATAGTGCTCTTTCCTTCACTGCGTGTACTGTCCCCCTTCCTCGGTCCTCCTCCCGCTGCCTGGGTCTCAGTAAACGTGTCTCAGCCGCCAGCCACCACCATTCCGCAGCCGCGCACGCTGTGGAGGCGCCGGATACGGATGCGGGCCTGGCGGGCGGTCCTGGGTCTTTCTGTTCACTTGGAAACACCGGGCAGATCTAGGTGTGCTCTGCTGCCCCTCGGCAGGCCTAGCGAGCTCACCGTCCCTGCAAGCAGTGAAGCGGGTGTCAGTAGAAGTTCTCGAAGCGGAGCAGACAGCATGAGACAAGGAGGGCCTTTTAGCAAAGAGGGCATGCTCACTAGTGGTCAGTAAGCTGTCGACTTTGTAAAAAAGTTAAAAAAAAAGAGAGAAATGAAATTGTATATTTAATGAATGAACATGTACAATTCGCCACTGGGAGGAGGTGACTTTGTTGGGTGCATTTAAGTGACTTTCACTGATGTTGATACTCATTGTGTGTAGTTTTATTTCAGTCCCAGGCTTGTTTCCTTTTATTTTGGAGCTAATGCCGGCTGCGTGTCTAGTTTTGAGTGCAGTAAAATAGAATCAGCAGATCACACTTATTTTTCATCCTTTTCCAGGATTTTTGTTTGTTTCTGTAGCAGCAATGTACACCAACTCTTCCTGTATATTGCCTTTTTGCTGGAAAATGTTGTATGTTGAATAAAATTTTCTATAAAACCTACAATCCGCTGAGTGGCGTGGAGGTTGAGGGAGGTCTCTGTTCCCCCTGCTGGTCGTGTTGCTCACGGATGGTCCTGGCTTCCTGGGGGTTTTGGATTTTGCCTTCCATTTAAGGCGAAAATGGACCGTTGAAGCTCAAGTAAGAGGAGGTTTTCCGGGAGGAACCCGGGCACACAGGAGGCGGCTGGAAATATTACTGGAACGGTGGGAAGTGATGTCCAGACCCGTCCGCGCAGGTTCCTGGGCTCTGCGCTGGTCTCGGATTCAAAATGACTTTTTGTTTCCAGGTTTCCTCGGCCTCATGTGTGCCTTCGCTCCCCAGGAGCTGTCTCCGGAGGCGCGTGGGTGGCACGTTGCAGGGGCGTCCTGTGCGTGCCCCGAGCCCTCCTGCCGTAGGAGGAGGTGTGGCCAGGCCAGCAAGGCCTTTGTGTATGACTTTGGGCATCATTATGTGGTCGATCCTCTGTTTTCGCTTTGGCCGTGGCTCGGTTCTGGTCGGGGAGCTGGCGAGTGTTGTCCCCAAAGCTGTTGAGTGACTGTTCTTACGAAGGGTTGGCCGTGTGGACGTGTTCTGCGTTTGCTTGTCCGTTCCCTCCCAGCTGGGGGCTTGAGTGTCCGAGTTGATAAAATGTTCTTTGGGGCACGGGGTGGAACTGCCTTTAGCTCATTCTAAACCCCGAGGACGTTCCCGTCTGTTGACGGCCATCTGACTCCCCAGACAGATGCGTCCCTTGGGAACGTGATGGCACGTGAGTGTGACCTGCACGTGGGCGCTGTGGGCAGAGAGAAGTGGCCTCGCTTTACCAGTGAGGAGAGGTCAGTCTTGCCTTTGTCTTCCCTCAGGGTTCCCTGCAGGGAGGAAGCACCGTCCCACGGGGGCTGCAGGGGCGTCTTTGGACCGCGTTGCTGGCTCGGAGCGCCAAGGCCGCAGTCTCAGGGACCCCCGCTTCCAGTGGGGTGGGGGCGGGTGTAGCCGCAGTGGTGGCCGGCGGGGTCTGCGTGCGGACCGATGGCAGGTGCGGCTCTGGTGCTGAATCGGGCCGCAGGGTGAGGCACCCCGACCGTGTTCTGTGTTGGACACCGGACAGCGGACTGTCAGGACCGTGTCTCCCCAGGCGGGCCTCGGCCAAGGCTTTCCTGCCGCGTGTCCCTGTTGGCTTTGAGGCGCGGCAGAGATGCGTGCGTGGTGTTGGGGACGGACACCCGTGCGGGGCAGACGCTGGCGCTGGGGGCCCGAGTTTGGGAGCGGCCACCCCGTCCTATGAAGCCCGGGTTCCAGCAGAACTTGATAAAACTGGGCGAGGGTGCTCAGAGCCCCCCGACCCCACCGTGGAGGGGCCGGGAGCCGGGGCGGTGTTTGGTGGCTAGAACGGTCGGTCGGTGGTTGGCCTGTGTGGGAGCGGCTGTCCAAGATCGCCCTTGACGCCAGGCCTTGCCCCTGACGGACACCACGGACGGCTGTGTCTGACGTCGTGTGAGAGCCTTGTGCCCCCGCGGAGTCCAGGCAGGGGGCCGCAGTCTCTCCCTGCATCTGGCTGTGTCTGCGTGGCCCGGGGCCCCAGCCGCAGCCAGTGTGCCTGCCGAGCCCCGGACGTGCCGCCCGAGGGGCTGAAGGTGGGTTTTTAATTTAACTTAAATTGCTGCAAGTCGTTAATGAGCTCCACTGTGTTAGAAAAGCCGTTCACTTTTTTTTTCTTTAAGATTTTATTTATTTGACAGAGCACAAGCGGGGGAGCAGAAGGAGAAGCAGGGATCCCCAATGGGCTCCATCCCAGGAGCCTGGGATCATAACCTGAGCCGAAAGCAGATGCTTAACTGAGCCACCCAGGCGCCCCTGGAAAAGGCTGTTCTAACCCAATTTTCCCTATGTTACGGGTTGTTCCAGCAGTTAGTTCACTTGGAGCCTCTACTTAAAACCTAAAACAGGGGCGCCTGGGTGGCTCAGTGGGTTAAAGCCTCTGCCTTCAGCTCAGGTCATGATCCCAGTGTCCTGAGATCAGGCCCCGCATTGGGCTCCCTGCTCAGTGGGGAGCCTGCTTCCTCCTCTCTCTGCCTGCCTCTCTGCCTACTTGTGATCTCTGTCTGTCAAATAAATAAAACCTTAAAAACAAAAACAAAAACAAAAAAAAACCAGAACCTAAGAACTAGTAGGTTTGCCTGACCTTTTCATGAGCGCAGAGCCTTCTGGGGCTCTCATCGGATGGGAGCAGAGTTAAGACGGCGCCTCCCGAGCTCCTTTGCCTTGCCAGCGGGGGACGGGAGCCTGTGCGGACTTGCTTTCCCACCTTTCCCTTTGCGGCCCTTGGCGGAAGGCTTTGAAGCCAGGCCCACAGGGGGTTCTCAGAGGGGTCAGAGCAGAACTGTAGGGCGGGTCCCTGCCGGTCTGCCCACCGATGGAGGGAGCCAGGAGTGGGCATGCGTGTTCATACCACCATCTGCCCGGAGCTGGTAAGGCTCGAGGGTGTGATGAAATGGGGCGCCTGGGTGGCTCAGTCGGTGCAGCTTCTTATGCCTTTGGTTCAGGTCATGATCGCAGGGTCCTGGGATCGAGTCCCGGGTTGGGCTCCCTGCTCAGCAGCGTCTGCTTCTCCCTCTGCCTCCTGCTCCCCGTGCTTGTGCGATCGCTCGCGCGTTCTCTCTCATAAATCAGTCTCTGAGGAAAGTGTGCTACGATGCTGGGAGGGAAAGTACACTTGGAGCCCCCATGGCACTTAACCTGTCCCTTCCTCACCGGTGAAGAGCCCCTTCAGGCTCCTTTTCGCAAAGTCAGCCTCGCAGTGGGCGGGCGGCAAAGATGGGTGCCGGGCTGTGTGTCGCTGCTGCCCGGGGTGCTTGCTTTCAACCCCGGCCTGGGCCCTCAGCCCCTCACCTCTGCCCACGGAGCCGGCTCGGCCTGAGTGCCCACAGCTACCTGCGGTGGCCCAGCTTCCGCGAGCGCTCCTGGAAGCGGGGGGCCCCCATCCTGACGGAGGCTCGCTAGCTCCTTAGCCTGCCTGTCCCCGGCCAGCACACACCCTCCAGCCTGCCCCTGCCATATGGGGGTGGGGCCCTGTCCCATCTCTGGGTGTTGGCCACACTCGGGGGAGAGAGTGCCCAAGAGAACGGTCAGCTGTCCTTGCAGCAGTCATCACTGTGAAGCAGGCCATGCTGCCTCCATGCAGCCCAGTGACCAGGTTGTGCTGCCTGGCCGGGCGCTCGGCCTGCCAAGTGCAGGGCTGACCACCTCAGCCGCCCGCTTCCCGGGTGCTCCCAGCCGGCCGTCTGGAGCGGAAGGAGCAGGGCCGTTCCCATTTAGCAGTGAGGAGGGCTTGCAGGATCCCAAGGCCGGGTGGGTCTCTCAGCCCCGGGCCCTTGTGGCCACACTGCCCCGGTGGCCCTCAGGGAAAGTTGCGCCCTGGGTGGAGGTCGCAATCCCCCCAGCTCGATCCTGTAGGGCGATTTCGGGACAGGACCACTGAGGGCCCTTGGGGTGGGATCGCTCGTCAAGGCGGTGCGCAGGCCCTGGGATCATGGGACAGTAGGGAGTGCTGGGGCTGAGTCCCACAGCAGTTTTGCCGCACTGCTGCTGGGGCGGGGCGGGGGGGGGGGTCTGTGCAGCTGGACCTACGCTGGGATTTAAAAGAAGTCAACGTCTGGATTTTCTTTGCGAATCTCCTGATTTTTAAGTCTATGAATGACATTTTCTTACACTGCGTAGTCGAGTCAGAAAGGCCCAGGGAACAATTGATGGGCTCACAGCTGGGTGCCGGCCAGAGCTGCGCGGGACCTCAGGGGCCCACGCCTCGGAAGAAGGGTTCGCTGACGGCTGAGCCAGGCCAGTGATGGAGGACCCCGAACCCCAGCGCCTGAGGCATCGTGAGCGGCGCCGCACGCACGGTGAACCTGTCCTAGGATGGATCACTCCCGGCTGTAGACCCACCTGGGAGTCCCAGTCCAAGCCAGCAAGCGGCTCATTGAGCCCGGGACCCGAACACCGCCCTCGGGGTGAGGTCTGCAGGTGCATCCGGCCTTGGCCGCGATCGCAGAGCCGAGCACGGCCTCTGACTCCCCACAGGGCCCCGGCATCTCCACACAGGTGTGGAGCTCCTGCAGACCCCAGGCAGGCCCAGTCCGGTGAAGACGGCTCCTGCGTGCTGCTGGCTGCTGCTCACCGTCCTTGCGTCCCGCCGTCCCCTTCAGATGCGGAGCCCAGGTGGGTGGTCCCCGTGTTGTTTTCCTGGATTCTCCCGGTGCCCCCACCCTGTCCTGATGAGAGACGGGTCCCTAGGTACTGTGTGCCCAATGTGTCACATGCTCTAGGGCTCTGCAGCTCCCGGTTACTGGAGTGGAGGCCCCCCTGCCTGGGTCTCCGCAGCTAAAGGCTGGGGGAGGGAGCATCACAGCAAATAGCTTTTTTGTTTTTGTTTTTTTAAATTTAACTCCTACTAAGAGGGACACTCAGTTCATTTTCCCTCCTGCCCTCTAATTCACTCACTTCCCTCCCCCTTCTATAGGAAATCTATTTTCCTTGAAAAGGTGGGTGAGTAACATCTTATTTTGCAAACTAAAATTCCCTCGAGGGGGCGCCTGGCTGGCTCAGGCCGAGGAGCGGGCTCTCGGCCTTGTGAGCTCGAGCTCCACATCAGCTATAGAGATCAACTAAACTAAAATCATGAAAAGCAAAAGCCCTCCCTTTGTCGTGCCCCTCTAGGCTCTCCCCAGCCCCCCCCCAGCCCCTGCAGCCCCCGTGTCACCAGAGGGAATCCCGCACCTGTCCTAAGCATACACACACACCCCCACCCCCAGCTGGAGGTGCAGAGACGTTCTCAGAGATGCCGAAGCTTGACCTGACGGGAAGGGGCTGGGAAAGGAGTCACGTGCACGGCAGTTTCTAAGGGGTCAGATCGGTACTGGGGAGCCTGGGGGGGGTGACCTCACTCCCCGTGGCTACCTGAGCACCAGCTGAGCTCTCTGTGCGAGCCCCCCGGGGCAGGACGGACCCCAGCAGCACACACACACGAAGGGCACGCAGTGGACGTTTATTTTGTGCGTGTTCACAGGCGATGGTAGCGGAAGAGCTCCTGTCGGCACACGGGACACGTGTGCTTCACGTCCATCAAGCTGTCCACGCAGAAGGGGAGGAAGCAGCAGCCCAGGAAGCACCTGCGACAGCAGCGGGGGTAGGCATGGGTCCCCCTCAGGGAGGGCGCAGCCCTGCGGTTCTCCCCAGGGGTCCCCGCTGGCCTTGCTCCTGCCCCGTCACCCCCAGGGTTGCTGGGGACCCTGCCCGTCCATGCCCCGTGGCTGCCCCCCAAACCCTACACGCCCGATGCCCTGCGGAGGAGAGGGGGGAGCACTCACCCAAAGATGAAGAGGCCGGTACACAGCATCCAGGTGAGGACCCCTGGGACCGGGGTGGTCACTGTGATGATGTAGTTCCCGCAGTACTGACATATGGACCGTATGGGAGTGGCAGTCCCCATCCTAGGCAAGCTGGTGAACACTGCTGGGTGGGGGGGGAGGGCAGCTCAGACCCTGGCTACCGCCTCACCCTCTCTAGTGTCCACTGCTGGCCGGGCCCTCCTGCGGGTTTTCCGTGCTCCCCTGAGCGCCCAAGGCCCCCTGTATGGGCTCTGGCTTTGTCTCACAGCCCCATGTCCCACCACCCACTGGCACCAGCCTTTGGGACCCAGGGGCCTGCCTCCATCGGGGCACCCAGGGAATCTGGGAGCATTTCTGGCTTAAATCCAGCCCCTACAAGTCAGCAAACCCCCCCCAGACAGCACGCTGCACTGTCCCCTTTCCAGGGTGTCCGTGACAGCTAGAGTGGCTCTGGACTCCCTGTCCTAGGTAGAAAGCTCCCAACCCCTTGGTGAAGTGCGGCGGGAAGACAAAACCAAGAACCTGTTGGCATTCTCGTGTCCTCTTGCATTTGCACAGTGGGGCAAAAAAATGTGTCTGGCTATTTAAACACCACGACCATTTCTACAACCTTGGGTGTGTGGAGAAAGGGCTCTGGTGGTGGCTGAGTTTGTTAAGGGAATAGTCCCAGTGAGCTTTAGTGTTCTGGCCGTGGACTCAGGGTCTGGGCTGGACAGCCGTCTGCAGCTTGTGGCCTCTGGGGCCGGAGGGGAGGGGGAGCGGGGCCTTGGAGCTCCAGAATCTCGGCAGACGGGGCTGCAGCCTCCCTGGCGGGGCAGGGAGCTACGAGAACCGTGTGGCTGGTACGCGCGTCCCTAGTGGTCTCTGGCTCTGAGGGGGTCTTCTCCATCCTGTCCATGGGGAACGCACAGCCCAGCCCCGCAGCGCTCTACCCTTGGAGACCTCTGAAGTTCACACTCGTGAACATGGGGGGGGGTGGGGGCTGCCTGCTCCGGTTGGTGGGGGGCTCTCACCAAGATTTCACTCCGAGCCCTTCCTGAGTGCCCACCGTGGACCAGCCCCCGCCACCCCGCCGATTTCCCATCGGAGAGGAGGTGCTGGTGGGGCAGAGTCTCGGCACGTGGTCAGGGTGGTCTGAGTCTGAGCCCAGGAACGTGAGGGGGGACGGGGTAAAGGCACTCACCTGGCTGGATCCCCTGGGCGCCCTGCACGTACATTGGGGGAAGAACGTGAGTTCCTGGAGGCGGAGGTGGAGGCGGAGGAGGGGGCGGCCGTGGCGGCGGCGGCGGCAGCGGCTCTTTGGGAGAGAGGAAGGAAACCCACCCTCAGATCCCAGGGCTTGCTGCATGCCAGGCGCCAAGCGGACAATGTGGCCGACCCGAGGACGCCACCCACTTTACAGGAGGGCAAGCTGAGGCCTGGAGGAATGAACACCCGTGGCCGTATGGCACAGATGGAGCAGCCGCGGTTTGAACCCAGACGTTCCTGGCTCCACGCGTGTCCTCAGGTCCTAGGATGTAAGAGCTTCCTGGAGGCACGGCCAAGAAGCCGAGGATACGGGGAGCACCGGGCCCATAATCTCTTAAAAAAAAAAAAAAGGCTCAGTTGGTTGGTCAGGTCATGATCCCAGGGTCCATCGAACCCCAAGTCGGGCTCCCTGCTGCTCTGTCAAATAAATAAAATAGAATCTTTTAAAAAAAAAATCTTGAGCATTTGTTCTGTGCCCAACTCCGCTGACCCTCTCACGTACCTCACTCCATTGACTTGCCGTGTGGTATCACTGCAGTTTTGCAGGTGGGGAGACCAGGCTCAGAGAGGTTAAGTAACTTGCCTGAGGTCCCCCCGCGGGTGCGAAAGTTGAGCACGCCCATCTCCAGAGCACATGCCTCTGGACGGGACAGCTCCAAGGAGGGCAGTGTTTCACCTCCTGCATCTAGGACCCTACACCTGCCCACACTGCTCCCAGCCTCGTTCCCTCCTGCCCCACAAGGGGCCTTGCATCTCATGTGGCTGCCAACCTGGTCCCCAGCTCCCAGCCTGTGGCCGGTCCCTGAGGCAGGGGCAAGGCTGTCTGGACACGGAATTCTGAGATCCCGAAACCCAGAGTGTGGTCGGGGAGGGGGAAGACGGGAACCCCATCATCATGACCGTGTGGTCGACGGGTGGGGGGGGGTCCACGTGTGTCTATGGGGAAGCACACGGAGACCTGCCTCTCCCAGGTGAGGAGCCTCGCAGCTTGAAGGGGGCAGCCGGGATCCCCCCACAGTGGCCACAGCTGGAGCACAGGAAGTCCCTCCTCACTTCCGCCACACAGACTAGACTCCCGGGGACAGGTACCCCCAGCAGCCCCACCTGCTGGGTTTTGTACCCATTTTATAGATGAGGAAAGCAAAGGCCAGGGAGGAAGTAACCAAGTACCTGGCCTCACAGGGAGTGAGCAGCTGCCAGCCCTGCACCAACTAATCCTGTCTCCCATTTTCCAGATAGAAAATGGATCCAAAGAGATTGAGCAACTTGGCCAAGATCTCATCAGCAGGGCCAGGACCCCTGAACCAGCCACCCCTGCCAATCTGGGCTGTCTGGCAAAGGGGGTGGGCGGGGGACAGCAGGGGCAGGTTGTACCTGATATGTGGGAACTATTTTTCTTCTTCCTTGACTTTTTAACACTTTTAAGAGAGGACATGGGATGATGGAGACCCCACTTTGTCCCACGTTGGGTCACACGGTCCCCAGGTTGCTGAGGGACAGCAGGAGGCCAGGATTTAGCCCCCAGCTGAGCGAGAGGACCCAGAGCTTCCTCTCCTGCTTCCTGTGGGCCCCAAAGCCAGCCCGTCACCCGGAGCCGGGGTGGGGGGGGGACTCTCACCTTGGGGAGCGTTCCATCTTGGTGCTCCAGGCGCCCTGTGTTCTAGCAAAGGTATCCGGGCAGCATCGGGTTCCGGGTTCTGAGCGGCCGAGCGCTTGTCTCGAGTCCCCATGATGCCTGGTTGTCCTCGGACCAAGAGTGTGGGCCCCCCTGGCACCCCCTGCCAGGCCTGGCTTGGGCGGAACAGCCATTGTGATGTGCGCCCTCACAGTGGCCGAGGGCTGGGCTCTGGCTCCTCTCTGCGGGAGGGCAGGGCGGCTCCCAGGGCAGGGGTGAGCGGCCTTCCGAGGCGGCTCTTCTCCCCTGGCCCACGGCCCTTCCTGGAGGCCCAGCGAGTCCAGCCCCGAGTTCCCAGAGTGCAGGGGGCAGGGTCAGGGGCCACCAATCCAGAGACTTAAACATAGGAATCCAACAAGCGCTAGTGATTCTGCTTTGAGGAGGTCATCCCACTGGGTGCCAACAGCCAGCAGTGTGGACGTTTGCGTCCTGTTACCGAGAAACATAGGGAGGCCTACGGACACAACTACGTGCACACGTGCGCACACACAGATGTGGTGTCTCCACGCAAGCCCCACCACCTCCCTCGCCTGTGGAGCTGTGTGAGTTTGGGCCAGATGCTAACTCTTCCCCAACCCCCCATCCCCTGGCTTCCTCAGCTGTAAAAGGGGGTGCTAGATGCCGCCGTACAGGACGGTGAGGAGATCAGATGAAACACGCCGGGCACTGAGAATGAAGCCAGGCTGGTGTTATTACTGCAAAATGATCATTGGCCGGAAGAGCCCAGAAGACACACTCCCAAATGCAGGAGGCAGCCTGTGTGTCCAGAGCTGGTTCGGAGCTTTAACTAGGGGGTCACGGCCAGTGAGAACAAGACCAGGATTTGTGCCAACAAAGGCACGAAGGGAGGGCTGTGTGCTCGGGCACTAAACTCTGTCACAAAATGACGGGGACCAAATGTTATGGTGCTTTCCGGGGGAGATGGGTCTTCCCATAGGACCCAGTAACACTCTTCCTAGAAGTCCATCCCAAAGACCAGCAAAAGTATCAAGTGACATTGGCACAGGGCTAGTGGGGACAGCAGAAAAGACTCAAAATAACCCAAATGTCCATGCACAGCTACTCTGAAACTACCCAAAATAAAGGAAGGAGGGGAGGAAGGGAGGGAAGGAGGGAAGGAAAGAGGAGAGAAGGAGAGAGAAAAGAGAATACATTTCATAAATGACTATGGGGTAGTCTCTCCAGGACACATTGCTAAAAAACCAAGACGTTATATATCACTCTAACTACATAAGAATAATTACATATATACTGTGCGTGTGCACGTAAAGAAATGGGGAGGGATATACATATTTCCAGGATGATCCTCACCGCCTGTTACACAGGAACTCAATATCTACTGATTAAGTAAATACAAACAAACAAAATGCCCAAGACAAAACAAAAGAATGAGTTCTAAAAACTAAAGGCTGATGCTGAGGGAGCCGGGGGGTTGGGGAAGCAGGTTCTCTCCACGCCTTGCTTTGCAGGTTTGACTTTGGAACCCCATCATTCCTTTTACTAATTTACAAGGAAGCACGGACAAAAGAAAAAAGCAACAACGAACAACGGACGGCAACGGAAAACAAACAAACGCGGCTGTATATCAAGATTTTTTCCACGGGACACAAAGCACAAGCCATAAAAAGAAAAAAGAAAAACTTGAAAGACAACTTCATCAAAGCACCTGCTCTTCAAAAGACCCCGTGGGGGAAGGAAAAAAGCGTAGCCGCAGGCAGGAAGTAGCAGCAGGACAGGTATCCAGTATATAAAAGAACTCCAACTGAGCAATTTTAAAAATTCAATGTAAAAGTGGATAGAAGACCCAAACGGGCACCCAGGTGGCTCAGTCAACTGGTTAAGCGTCTGCCTTCAGCTCAGGTTGTGATCCCAGAGTCCTGGGATCAAGCCCAGCCTCGGGCTCCCTGGTTGGCGGGGAATCTGCTTTTCCCCCTGACCCTCTTCCTGCTCCTGCTCTCTGACTCTCTAATAAAGAAAATGTAAAAAAAAAAAGAAAATTTTAAAAAGACTGAAGCAGACACTTCACAAAAGAGCATACAGGCGTGGCATAGTAGACACGAGGAGGCATCTGGTATCACTAGCCACCCGGGAAATGTGAAAACTGTAGGGACCCCCGGTAAAATTTTAAAAAACGGACAATCCTAATTGTCGACAATGGGTAACCTCATATGCTGCTGGCGCGAGTGTGAAATGACGCGTCACTTTGGAAGGCTGCAGTTTCTTACAAAGGTAAACACAGCCCGCCTGTGACCAGCAATTCCGCTCCCAAGATTTCTGCCCAGGAGAGAAAAAGACACATGTCCAGAGAAAGACGCACACAAGAAGATTCACAGTAACTGTCTGTCTTCCTCATCGCCAGAATTCAGAAGCCCAGATATGTGGGAGCAGATGAGTGGATACGATACCAGGGAATGCTGCTCAACAGAAGAAGGAATTACAGGGGTGCCTGGGTGGCTCAGTGGGTTAAGCCTCTGCCTTCGGCTTGGATCATGATCCCGGGGTCCTGGGATCAAGTCCCGCATCGGCCTCTCTGCTCGGCGAGGAGCCTGCCTCCCCCACTCTCTCTGCCTGCCTCTCTGCCTACTTGTGATCTCTGTCTGTCAAATATATAAATAAAATCTTTAAAAGAAAAAAAAAAGAAAGGAATTACAATCTACTTGGCAAGATGCGTATGCATCAAAAATGACTCTGAGGGGCGCCTGGGTGGCTCAGTGGGTTAAGCCGCTGCCTTCGGCTCAGGTCATGATCTCAGGGTCCTGGGATCGAGCCCCGCATCGGGCTCTCTGCTCAGCGGGGAGCCTGCTTCCTCCTCTCTGCCTGCCTCTCTGCCTGCTTGTGATCTCTCTCTGTCAAATAAATAAATAAAATCTTTAAAAAAAAAAAAAAAAAAAAATGACTCTGAGCGGGAGCCTGGATGGCTCAGTGGGTTAGGCCACTGCTTTCAGCTCAGCTCGCGATCCCAAGTCGTAGGATTGAGTCCCGGGATAGAGTCCCGCATGAGGATCCCAGCTCTGTGGGGAGTCTGCTTCTCCTTCTGACCTTCTCCCCTCTCATGTTCTCTCTCTCTTTCTCAAATGAGTAAATAAAATCTTTAAAAAAAAAAAAAGATTTTTAGCAAAACAAAACAAAGAAACCAAAACAAAAATAAAACCTGACCTCACATAGTACATTAGCTGGTGATTCTATTTGTTTGGGGTTCTAACGCAGACCAAGCTAAGCTCCAGGGAGGGAACTCAAAACAGAGGTTGCTTCTGGGCTGGTGAGTGGAAGGTTGACTGCAAAGGGCACAAGAGAACTTGATAAAATGATGCAAAGATGACTGTCGTGACTATATAACTGTACTCATTTATCCAAACTGCTGGAGCTTGCACCCCTGGATTATTAAAAAGGTAAAAAGGCACCCCAAATTCTCATCATTTGCCACCAGTGGGAGCACACACAGTCTGGAAGTCTCTTGCAAACCTAACCCTAAACCTATCCTATGACCCGGATATATCATGCCTAGGCATTTCCTCAGGAGAAGGGAGACATGTCCCTAAGAAGAGAGTCCTAGCAGTTTTATTTAAGATAACCTCAACCCAGGCGCCGGGGTGGCTCGGTCAGTACTGTGTCCAACTCAGCTCAAGTCATGATCCCACGGTTATGAGATCAAGCCCCGTGTCGGGCCTTAAGATTCTCTCTCTCCTTCTCCGTTTGCCTCTTCCACCTCCCCACCTCTAAAAAAAAACTGGAAACCACTCTGGTGCTCATAAACGAGAGAACGGATAAACTGTGCGATACTCACAGGCTGGACGACTACTCACCAAGGAGAAGGCATCCTTCACGGAACCATCCTTCACGGAACCACATGAACGAACGCACGCAAACGCGTCGTGTGAAAGCAGCCTTCCGCAGGCGTGCGTACTGTATGGTCCCATTTCGATGGACGTCCTGGTAGACACGCGTCACAGAAGCAATCAGAACAGTGCCTGCCAACAAGGGTGTGGACTCAGAAAGGGCTTGTGGGAACTCTGGGCTGGTAGAGACATCCCACGTCTTGGCAGGGGTTGGCACCACACAGGTGCACGCACTCGTCAAAGCTCATGGAGTGGTACGCTGAGATCTGTATCCTTCCTGACAAACGTTTTCAAAAGCTGCAGACGGACACTGAATTCTAGTTAATGACCTGTGGGAGCTGACGTGTTGAGGAGCAAAGTGTACGGCCATCTGCAGCTCACTTTTAAAGTCATGGGAAGGTAAGAGGGGTTGATGGATTCTTGGATACCTCCATGAAAACACGAACCCTGCAAAACGGTGACAGCTGCAGAATGGAGGTGGTGGGTCCAGAGGTGTTCACCATCATTTCCACTTTTCTGCATACTTGCACTTTTTTTTTAACAGTAAAATTGGGAGAGGGCAAAAAGTAAAGGGGAAAAACTCTCTAAAAGAGGAAAACAAAAACAAATACAACTTGTATGTCAATTTGATGGCAAAACTACAGAGCAGACGGACTTAAACGAGGCAGCACAGCGCTGTAGAATTTATGGGCAAAATTACACTTGATCCACAGGATCACTCTCCGAGATCTCTGCCCACCCCACAAAGGGGCAGTAGTGATCTGCTCCTCTACGGCCAAGGCTGACGGAATCTGGTGGAAGCTTGACCCAGGTTAGGTCAACCCAATCTCCCTGTGCAGGACTCTTGAACTGGGGCGAAAGTAGACCACTGGGTTTCTGCTGTTCGCATGAACTATGGGCATTCAAACCTAGTGGCTGTGGGGAGCTTTCATTCCTAGAAAGAACGGTGCACGTCTCCCTTTTGTGACGGGAATGCAGCTACACGACAACTGGCATTGGGAGGGAGAATGAGGACCGTCGCTACAATCTACCATATGGAGAAATAAAGTAGTAAGTGCTCAGTGAGCATCTGCTTTGCATGTGTATCACACGTGCAGGCAGCAATGCAAGTGTTCCCGGGAGGCCACAGCGCCACCTGCTGGCCACAGTTATTCCAGAGGCTGGGTCCTACAGCGCCACCCGCTGGCCACGGCTATTTCCGCGGCTAGGTCCCACAGCGCCACCTGCTGGCCACGGTTATTCTAGAGGTTGGCTCCCACAGCGCCATCTGCTGGCCATGGTTATTTCAGAGGTTGGGTTGCTCCAGCAGAGAACCGGGAGGGAGACTGGGTGCTGTGCTCTCTGCTGCACATCTTCCCCTTCAACAAGATCAGCTTCTTCCGAAGTATCAGCTGCTCGCAGGGTGCCAGCTGTGACGAGTGGTAAGCGCAAAGGTGCCATCTTCAAAGGGGCTGGGGGAGTCCGGGTACACAGGCGGGGGTGCATGGACTAAAGGTGCCCCACACACCATGAGCACAAGAGATCTGTGTGCTACTACAGCCCTTTCTCAGCTGATGGGCAAAAAGCATCTTGAGGAAGCACTTCCGTAACTCTCACAAAGATGTCATCACGAGCATCACCTCTCTGGTGGGGACCTGACTCCTGCCCACGTCCTCAGCTGTCCCTCTGATCGCTCTCTCTTGCTCTCTTACCAGTAACTGTGACGCCCACATCCCCGAGTCTTGCAACCTCTGGTCCGGCATTTCTGCCCACGGGCCCAGTCCCCTTCGCTCCCATGATGACAGCTCATCGTCGTCTCTTCTGATCTGTGGCAGGGTCGGGGGCATGTCCTCTGGAGCCTGTGCACACCCCTGTACGTACTGGTGTGTTGCTGCATCCCCCAGCACCAGCATGCAGAAGGTGCTCGATTAATGTAGTTTGACTGTACGAATGACCGAATGAAGGAAGCAACAAACGAGCTGTTGCCGCTCTCATCCAGCCCACCTTATTTGGCTTAAAATCCGTTGGATATCCTACCCCAGGAAACAGGGTCTTTGTATAGGGTTGAGGCCATGCAAGATGGGGGACAGGGCTGGGGACAGTCTCCTTCCTGAGGGATTTTGGGGACGGCGGAACCCCTCACACAGGGCTGAGATCCAGGCTGTGCCTCTGCACTGGGACCCTCTGAGAGTGAGTGAATGAGGGAGCTGATGGGCTGGGCTCTCAGCATCCTCCCCGTGACGACTGCCACCAGGGGGCAGCATCAGGCTGCACAAGTCAGCCTGGCCTCCTCCCTCTGGGCTCTGTGGGGACGGTTGTCCCCATCCTGTCCCTTCCCCCTGTTCCCGTCACCCTCCCTTCAGGGCTTGTCCAGTGCCGTCCAAGGCTGCCCTGGGGCTGAGGACTCCTGTCTTATCCTGAATCCCTCAGGCCAGGTTTGGAAGGAGAGAGGGCGTGAGGCCAGCTGAAGGCCACAGCCAGGCTGCGGTAGAGCTGGTTTAGACCCCAGTCCCTGGCACCCAGACACAGTGCCTCGTCACAAGGGAGCCAGGATGCCTGGCTGGGCTCCCTGGGGCCTCTCTGTAGGCATCAACTCTCTATCAGACTCAGGGCTCCTGGAGGACTGGTTTTTGCTGGTTCATTTTCTACCTCGGCACCCCCAAAATAAGGCCTAGCACAGAGGAAGCATGTAAAATGTGGGCTCTGTCACTCGCGGTTGTGTGTGGCTCCGGGGACGGCATCATCACCTCTCCGCACAATGGGTCTGATAATAATCCTCGCTGCCAACAGTGTTAGGAAGATTTCACGAGACAGTTTTACCTTGTTGTCTGATCCCTTCTGCATGCTTCTGTCCTGTCCTATTCCATCCTGCCCCTGGGCATTTGCACTTGCTGTTCCTGCTCCAAACGCTCTTCCGGTGAGCTCTGTAGGCAACAGGTTCATGGATTTGGTTACTTGATCGGTACCTGCTGCTCCCACAACGTCAGCTCTGTGAGAGCAGGGACCTCCTTGATTTTGTTCACATCTGTCTCTTCAGTACCTATCACAGTGCCCTGGACACAGCAGATGCTGTCAAGCTTTGCTGCATGGATAATGGATGAAAGATATCTACGTGAAGAATCTAGCTCTGTGCCTGGCATGTAGAAAGCTTGCAACGCGTTAGCAGTTAGTAACATTAATAAGCAAGACGATAACAAGCAGAGTCACGGAAGCCAGGGCAGGAGGCAGGCCATCCCAGGAATGGCAATGAGCCTAGAGTGCTGGCAGCTGAGGGTCCTGGGAAGCCCCGTGGTCCTCTCCTGCTGTGTGACCCTGGGCACCTCACTCACCCTCTCTGGGCTGTGCTACCTTCTTGAGCAATAAGGCTCTGCAGCTGGGGGCCTGCTTAAAAAAAAAAAAAGGCAGTGCAACTCCCCCGCCCTGCTTCCTGCCCTTCCTCTGCTCCCAGAAGGGCCCAGCATGGGCGAGGAAGTGATGGGAGGAGAAAGGAATCCAGAGGAATGAGCTGTAACTATCATTCTTGGGCAGGTGTGGGGTGGGGCTTTCCCCGGAGCCCTCCCTTCCGTCTGCTCTGTCTGCGGGGGTGCCGGGAGCCCTGGGCGGGAACTTGCTGGCTCAAACTAGGGCATCCCCTAACCTCTCAGAGCTGAATTTCCAGCTCTGCCAACCACCCAGTCGGCTTTCTCTTCCACCCAGCTTGGGGCGCGCTGGGGGCTGGAGGAACGTGAGGTGGCGTGCGCTGCTGCAGTCATCTTGCACCAAGCCCGCTGCCTACGGGGCCCAGGGAAGGAAAGCAGGGTTTCTCCTGCCCTGGGTGCCCGTGGGGGCCCTCTCATTGAACAACAGGCACCTTGATGTGAGGGTGACGGGCTTATTGCTTTCCTGGGTGGCTGTCGTCCATCCCCTGCCCTAAGAACTCTGGGACAGAGCTCCCAGGCCTGCCTGGAGGACGAGAGGGGGATCTTCTAGACAGAGAAGGCTCTTGGGGTCTGGGGAATGGCCCCAGGAGCTGTAGGGTGGGGGTGTGTGGTTACGCGTGTTTCCATCTGCGTGTGAGTGTGGGGAGATGCTGGTATTGCTTGAGACACGGGTCTGGTGGGGGGCAGGGCTCATCTGCATGGTGTTTGTGTGCAGAGGTTTGCACGTGGAGGTATATGTGTGTGTGTGTGTGTGTGTGTGTGTGTATGTTCCTGCATCTGGGGTGGGCTGTGTTAACGTAGGTGGGCTCCTGTTTTTCCTCCTTCAGCCAGCAGGCACGGTCAGCTGACTTGGACCTCGTCCTGAGCAGTTTCCAGCCTCGAGGGCTGCCTGGAGGGGGTCAGCCCAGGTGCAGTAGGGCTGAGGCAGGACCCCTCCACTGGCCCCCCCCCATGCAACTCTTTCTCAACTGTACACTCTCCTGCTGCCATTTTATGGAAAGGAAAATCGAGTCATCTGTCAGGCCCCTCATCCTGACAGACTTCACTGCATCCAGTGACCCTGGTGTGGACCCTATTTCTTCAGTGGGTACTTACTGGGTACCTACTATGTGTCAGGCAAACAAAACTAGGGGAGGCAGATAAGGCACCTGCCCTGGGGAGCTCACACTTTAGGGGGTACATTTGGTTCCAGGTGGGGCAGAGAGTCCCCTCTTTTGAGGTGTAATGCCCAGAAAGAGGCAGCCTTGGAAGATATTGGGGAAGAGTTTCCAACTGAGGGAAGAGTGCGTGCAAAGGCCCTGAGGTCCCGGTGGGGTTGCAGTGCTGTGAGCAGAGAGACGTGAGGTTGGGCAGGGAATGCTGAGACCTGATAAGATGGCTTGGGGCTGCTGCACAGAGGGGCAGGGGCTGGAGGCAGACCAGGAACAGGGAAGTAGTGGCCCAAAAGAGACAAGGAGCACTAGGCAGGGAGAAGCAAGTGTTCCCAGAGCCCAAGCTCCCATCCCTGCTCCAGCCCAGGGAGACCCCTCTCTTGAGACATCGGGTGGGGTGACATATCCTGGGTAGGGGGAGGGAATTTCATCTTAAATAGCCTGCGGAATGAGAACCTTGGGGTGTCACATGGTGACATTCAGATCTCAGCCTGTCCCAGTTAGTGCTGTTTGGCCTTGGGTAAGCTGCACTGCTGATCTGAGCCTCAGTTCCCCATTCGTAGAATGGGATGACAATTCTTCTGGGTTGCAATAAGGCTTTAAGAAGTTCAAGTGACACACATTACAGCGTGCAGTGTGGCTGACACATTGTAGGGAGCAGAACCGGGCGGCTACTGTCATTACTAGGGCGACACTTAGATTCAAGCAAGAAGTGTTTAAAAAAGCAAATAAAAAACAAATAATGCTTACAGTGTATCCAGCTGTGTCCTAAGCATCCATGGGTGCTCTCCCTTCTGCAACAGGACTTTCATCGAGAGGTGCAGTTGTCCCCATTTTACAGATGAGAAATGGAGGTGCCGAGAGAGGGGACCTGCTGAAAAGACACCCAGTCCTTGAGGACAACAGACCTGCAGTATCAACCCTAGGCACGGCGCCCCCCGCCCCCCCCCATCTTCTTCCACCTCACCGATCTACCCCTCCAGCTTGCTCGGGCTCCTTACTGTAATTTTCTTATGTCAAGTCCATCTAAAATGCTGCAGCAGACGAGTCTGGCTTTCATTTAAAGAGAAATAGGGAGTCATGGAAGGGTTTTGAGAAGGGGAGGGACATGGTGACAAAAATTCTCTCCCTGGCCAGACCTTACTTCGGTCCCCCTGAGCCCTCAGCTCTACTAGGCCTGAACTTGAGCTTCTGACCCTGTCCTTGTAGAGTCCAGTTTTGGCAAGAATCCTGTCAAGCTGGTTTAGCCAGAATTCCCTACCCTCAGGATCTACCCAAATTCCTCATCCCCTGCCACCTCCCAGGGGATGCCTGATTGCCCTGGCCTGTCTTCTGCGAGAATCCTGCTAGGTCAGCTCAGCCAGAATCCCCCCTTCCCTCCCATACTTCCTTCTAGCAATTTCCCGCTCACTGACCGTGCTCTTTGGCCCGTAAATCTCCACTCTTCCTTGCCATATTTGGAGCTGAGCTCCCTCTCCCTCCCACAGAGCAAAGCCCCATAGCAGTGGTCCCTGCACCTTCAAGACAGTCCTGAATAAAGTCTCACTGTCTTAACTAGTGTCATAAGAATTTTTTCTTTAGCAATGGTTGGATTTATGCTTTTGAAAGCTCACTCTGGCTGCTACACAGAAAACAAGGATGGACACTGATACTGGTAGGGGAGGGCACAAGTCATGGGAAGAGGCTGTTCTTCCTGGTGAGATGGAAGAGCCCCAGTCATGGCGGAAAGGGACCAGGGGTGGGGGGGTAAGGGGCAGGTAGGTAGGGGACTCTCCACTTCATCCCTGCTCTTAGACCTTCCCTTCCCTGGCTGTCAGCACCTTTAAGGCCCACTCTGGCTCTGGCCACTGTACCTCAGTACCTCACACTCCCTCTCCTCCAGTCCTAGCCCCACCACTCTCCTGCCTCAGGACCTTTGCATTTCCACTAACCTCTCTCAGGAGTGCCCTTTCCTTATCTACTTAATTACTGATCTTCCAGAAGATCTCAGGTCAACTAGCACTTTCCAGAGAAGCCTTTCCTGGCTTTCCCATCCTGGGTAACTCTCCCTGCTGTGGGCACAGCAGGATCTTATACCACTGTGATTACTGATTTAAGATCTGCCTCCCCTCTATAACGTCTGGGGCGGGGACAGAACCCACATGAGTTTTGTTTAGTCCCAGGCTTGGAATAGAGTCCAGGTGCAGTAAATATTTCTCAAGTGGCTGAAGAGATCATTGGTCCTTATTGGGCAGAAAAGTTAGGCCAGTATTCATCTGTGGCTGGCTCAAGTCGGGCCATTAGGCTAGTGCCATGGGATGGAGCCACAATGGTGGGCTGATGTCTCAGGTCGCGGGAGGCTCAAGCCATGACAATTGGGAGAGAGAACTCTTCCTGGGACCTGTCTTGTCTGACAGTGCCTAGGGCAGGGCCCTCACTGAACCACGGAGGCTTATCCAGGGCACCACCTGGCACCCCCCTTATCCACCGGCCTGCTGTCTCAACAGGAGGTGACTCCTCCTGGGCGGGTACTGGGTGGGCACTTTTTAAACTCCTGGACACTCAGCACCCCACAGAGCCTGGCATGGGGCGGCACACCCCGTGAATGACCGCAGCCCAGAAATGGACCAAACTTGGGTGTGAAATGGTCAGCGACTGTGGTTAGTTGAGCAGGAACAGGAAGGCTGTTCCTGCTGCTGTAACAAAACACCGCAGACCGGGTGGCCCAAGCAACAAACATGGACATCTCACAGGTCTGGAGCCTGGGAAGTCCGAGATCAGGGTGCCAGCAATTTGCCTGCCAGTGGAAGACCGTCCTCCTGGCTTGTGGACAGCTGTCTTCTTGCTGTGTCCTCAGTGGTCTCTTTGTAGGCAATCAGAGGAGGAAAGGACCGCACGACAGGGAGAGACTGAGAGGCAGGCAGAGTCGGGGGCTCCGGCAGGGCCCAGAGTCCCAGGATAGCTCCGGGATTCCTCCCCCCCTTCCACCAACCTGAGCCTCGGTCCAGCACTGGGCTTACTTTTAGGGGCTCCTCTAGCTGCGACTTGCTGTGACCAGGTGGGGGCAGGGAGGTATCGCTTCTCTGCGCCTCAGTGTCCTCTCCTGTAACACGAGAGTCTTGTCATTCACCTGCACAGACGCGGGACTCAAGTACTCTACAAGAGGGTGCAAATTAAGAAAAAAAAAAAAAGAGAGAGAGAACAAACCAACAACTTTCCCTCTTTTCGTTTTCTTTCTTTGCTTTTTTTTTTTTTTTTTTTTTTGGCTTTCTTTTCCTCCCCCTCTTTAATTCCCTTCAGTTCTCGGCTTGTCTCCCTTCTACCTCTCTTTTCGTTCCTTCTCGCCGTTCCCGGAGCTCTTTCTCTCCGTCAAGATGGAGGCGCCCGGGGCCTTCCGGATTCGGGAGCGAAGGTCCGCTTCGGGCCGGACCCGCAGCGGGTGGTTAAGGGCGGGACCCGCACAGGCCCTCCACTCTTCAGGGGACTTCTCCGACCTGCGGTGCTGCGCGGGCGGGCATCCCCACGGCTGCCCGGCGAGGCGAGGGGGCCGCGCACCCCAGCCCGCCCCGCGTCCCGCGCCCTCCCCCGTCCCGCGCTCAGACCCAAAACTCCCGCCGGCGTAGCCGCGTGCGCGCGCTTCCAGGCCGTCGGGCGGTCCGGCCCGCCGCCCCATTGGCTGGGGGCTCGTGGGGGCGGGGCCTCCTGCAGCCACGCCCCGCGGACCACGCCCCCTCCCGGCCCCTCAGCTCTCGCAGTCAGAGCCGAGCTGCTGGCGAAGCGGAGCGGGTCGCAGGTAGGGCGGCTTCTCCGGGTCCCCCAGAGGGGTGTGGCGGGGTGTCCTCTCCGGGGCGGCGGGAGCGCGGGCCGGACCTCGGCCACCTTGTGGCCTTGTGGCCGCCGCCCGCATCCAGCCCCCTCTTGAATGGGGCTCCGCCGGCGTGGGGGTCCGGGCTGGGTCTCTAGGCCCGGAGGAGATGCCCGGGCCGCCGCGGCCTGTCTGGGGAGAGCAGGTTACTCATCCCCGGGAAGGGGGCGGGTGTGGCCGCAGCTGGAGGGCTTTGGGGCGGACGTCCGGCAGCGCTTGCGGCGTGCAGGGACAGCCTCCCCTCGGTTTGCCCGTGGGCTGGACCGCGAGTGGGGGCCTCGCGGGGCGGAGCGGGGAGGTGCGCGGACCCCAGCCGGGGCGGCGGGCGCGGGCGGTGGGACCCGGGTTGCGGGGGATGTTGGGGCGGAGGGAGTCGTCCTGGCGCCGCAAGATTGGCCGCATCTGGGGGAGGAGGAGCCGCGGGGCGCTGTCCGAGTGTTTGCGCCCGGATGGGGGGCCTCAGGGCGGAGCAGAAAAACTTCACCCGCGCCCACAGGCTCCCTCCCCGCGCGCCCCGCCGGCGGCCCGTTTGCAGGCCTGAAATGCAGCGTTGTTTTTTGATTTTTTTTAAAAGAAAGTCCCCGGCCCCCGCATCTTCTCTGGGGTTGGAGTGGATGTGTGTATGGGGTGGGGTGGGTGGGTGGGGGACGGGGAAATCAGCGGGTTCCAGGCAGGGCCTGCGTTCCCCTTGGCGGAGGTGTCTCACGGCAAAAGAGGAGGCCTCCCGCCTCAGTTTCTCCATTTGTACATGAGTGGTATAACTTCTTTGATAACGGGGTGTGAGAGAATAAAAGGAGGAGGCTAACCCAGTCCCGGGAGAAGCATTAGCTACTGTCGTATATTTTCTTGCTTTTTTTATATTTGTCTGTCTCCGCCTCCAGTCTGGCCCCGCCAATCCTCTCGTCTCTCTGAAACCAGAGGGAACTTGTAAAAACAATCGGTTCAAATCAACCCCCTGCCTTAAAATCGTCCGCTGATGTCCCTGTTGTCTAAGTCCCAAACTTGTCCACAGGGCTTTCTGTTACCTTCCATGGCGGCCCTCTCCAGCATCCACCACCCCCTTCCTTCCCCTGGGCCTTTACTCCTGCAGGTCCCTCTGCCAGGAGTGACCCCCTCCCCACCCCCCAGAAGTGATCCCTGTAAGACTCAAGGCAGCCTCCCCTCTTCCGCCAGGCCCTCTCCACCTACTTCTGCGCTCCGGCTGGGGGCGGGGGGGGGGGAGCTTGGTGGCCGCGGGTTCTCAGTGCTTGGCTGCCCATCCTCCCGCCCCCACATCCCCAAGTGGCGCCGGAGCCCCTCCAGCGCAAGAACAGGGTCCTGTAGCGTCGCGGAGCTGAGCCAGACCCAGCGGGGCCCTGGGGCGCTTGGTCGCCATTAAGGGTGGGTTCCCCTGGGAGGGGAACGTCTGTCTTTGTCCCGCGGAGTGGCTGAGCAGGGCTTTGGTTTCTGTCTCATCAGCAGCGACAGAAGTGGGAGGGATTATTCTAGATGGCCCCATGCCTGACAGTTCCCCCGTTAGCGGCTCAGGTATTGTTGGCTGAGGCCATTGCAGCGGGCACCGTCTGCACCGCGTCCGGGGGCCTGGGATGCTGCATCAGTGTCCCGTTTGACAAATGAGGAAACGGGCGTCGAGTGGGGAGGTCACTTGCCAGGGGTCACAGGGGCAGCGGAGAGCACAGTCGGGCCTGAAACTACGGTCAACACCCCCACCCCGCGAAGTCCGGGGGTGCGGGGAGCGCTGGAGGCAAGGATGCAATACGGGAATGCGTGACCCGGGGGTGACGGGGTGCAGAGTCGGCTTCTGGTTACGAGCTGAGGGGGGCGCAGGGCCCTTGGAAGTGGGAGGCGCGGCGCTGGGGGACCTTCTCCGCCGGGCGGGGCTGGTCTCCGCGACGCCGTCGGGGTACTCCGGGGCGGGGGTCAGGCGGCCACGCTGGAGGGGCCGCGTCGGGTTCCCCAGCCGCGGGTCCAAGGGTTTCCGGCCTCTTCTCAGCACTCTGGGGCCCCAGGGAGGTGGGGGGAGGGCGGCAGGGCACTTTCCCGCCAGGGGTCTGTCCGCGTCTGTCCGCGGGCGGCACCCCCCCGCCTTGTTTGTGTTTCTGCGGCGGGCCCTGCTGGCTCCGGGCGGCGGCTGGCCGGCGGTAGCCCGCCGCCCCCGGCTCCACTCGGCGCTCCTCCCCTGGCCTCCTCCGCCCCTCCCCTGCCTCCCCCGCCCCTCCCCTGCCTCCCCTCCATCCACTCCCTCCCAGCCCGCCGCAGCTCTCTCCCGAACAATAGAGTGGGAGGTGGCAGAGGTCCGTCTCGGGCCCCCTCCCGGGGCCTCTCGCTTCCTGGGACTCCTCTGTCCCGCCTCCGCGTAGCGGACCTGCCCCTCCACAGTCAGCCCTCCGTTCTGCCAGGTGGGGGCCCAGCTGGCCTGGAGGTGGGGAGGGAGTCACCGAGTCTCAGCCTCAGTTTACAAAGGAGGAACCTGGGGTGCCCTAGAGTAACTTTGTGAGTCATCCAGAACCTCACCCCTGGCCACCCCCCCGTTTCCCTGCCACCCTCTCACTGGGAGTTGACACCTGCCAACCCACCGGCTGTGAAGGGCAGGTCGTGAAGCCCACGCTGATGCTGCTCTGTTCCCTGCACCAGCAGCACCTGCCGCACTGGGAGCGCCTTAGGACCACCCCATTCCTGCCCTTCAGAATCAGAGTCTGCATTTTACCACACTCGTGGGGACCCTAAAGTGTGAGAAGCTCTCTGTGCCTTAGTTTCCCTACCTGTAAAATGGGGATTAAGGCATCTCCCCAGCTGTGCTGCCGTGGGCATGAATCTAGTTCAATTACATGAGCGCCCAGCCGTGAGCCCAACAGCGAAGTCGGTGGGTCGTGGGCAGTGGCCATCAGATGAATCAAAGCACAGCCTCACTCTTGTCCCCTTTCCTCAGCCATGGCTGGTTCTCCAGTGCCCTGCCCCCGTCCTCTGTGTGGGTTGGTTCAGAGCCACCCTCATGTGCCAGCAGCGGCCTGGCCCTGCAGCTGGGAAGCGTCCACACATGATGCCAGCCCTGGCTTCCCCCAGCCAGAAACCCATGTGAGGCTCAAGACACTCCCAGTTTTCAGTCTACGCTTGGAGTGGCCTGGCTTTGCCAAGAACCACACGGAGACAGAAGCACCCAATGTGATTAAACCCAGTTCTTGCTCCCCTAGACTCCCCCCAGTCCCCCGTCTTCCTGCCGTCTGGGAGAGGTGTGAAAGCTACCAAGAATGGAGTCTTGGGAAGTAAACTGCAAACTCCTTTCACTAAAGTGTAAACGACTGAGAAACACTGTCCATGCTCCCCTCCCTGGAGAAAGCACCTGGCTCTTGGGCTTCAGAGGGATTCATCCTTGCTATGGTTGCTGGGTTCTCAGGGTGGGGAGGCGGGAGGTGGGGGCTCATAGGGGTCTGCAGGGTTGTCTGGAGTCCCCAGATAGGTGGGTGGGCTGAGGGGAGGTGTTGGGAAGGCCAGAGCCGGGTGCCTGGGTGGACTCTCAGGACCTAATATGAGGACACGCAGGGCCTGTGGAAAATTCCCAGGCTATTTTGGGTTGAGGCCCCCTTCTCCACCCTTTCCGGGGAGAAAGGCCCTGCTGACATACCCCTCCCCGAGGGCAGCCAGAGTGGGAGTGACTTCCTGGCTCCCTCACTTCTAGGACCTTGGGTCCCCCTCCCCTGGCTCTGGGCACTGTTTAGAACCTGGGGTGGGGGCTGACTGAGGGAAGGGGAGCGTGCCCCCTCCCCCCTTCACCCCCTCAGACCACCCATGCTCCCCTCCCCCACTTGCTTTTTCTCCAGAACATTTCCCCAGTTTAGTTCTTAGCTGGGGGGCCCAAGGCAAGCTACTTGACACTTTGTGCCTCAGTTTTCCCATCAGCAAAGTGGGGATGAACGAGTAGAGCTGGGCGAGGTGCCTAACTCCAGGACACTGCTCTTGTCCCTATGGTTGTGGGTCTTCAGTCCCCGAGCGTAAGCTCCTGAGAGCAGGAATTTGCTGCCCTGGTGTCCAATTTTCCTGCGCATAGTGAGTGGTCTGGCAACTGCTGGAAGGGATATAGCCTTCGTCAGGGTCCTCAGGGGCCCGTGCAAGCCCCCAGTGTGCTTGGGGGACAGACACAGCCCCACCTGGTCCCCTGATGTGCACACACAGGCAGTGACAAGCCCGTGCATGTGAGGACACACATATACGTGTGCACAGACACGTACATAAGCACAGGAGCTGTGACGCGCCCTGGCCAGGGGCATTTAGGCCACTGTGCTGCCCGTCAGAGGCCCCTCCCATGTCTGGGCTTCAGGCATCTTCTTGCAAACTGCTCCCGGCTGGCCATGGGGAGCTGTGGGGAGTTAAGGGGTGCTGGGCTGGTGGTGGAAGGGGCTGGTCCTGGAGGGTGGGCCCCGCCTCCGCGGGAGCCCTGGACCCTGGTGGGAGGTGTGTCTGGCCCTCTGTACACCCTCTCCCCATCTGTGTGTGGAATGGGGTGGGGGGTGGGCAACAGCTGCAGGGTTGGCTCCTGGGTCACTGGCTACCCCCTCCCCCAGCTGTTTTCCTGACAGCTGGACTCTGACCCCAGCCTTCCCCAGACAGCGGCCATTCACTCCTCTTTCTCTCTGCCAGCCCTGGGGGTGGGCTGGCCTCTCGCCAGGCCTGCCCCAGCTGCCCCAGCTGCTCTCCAGCACAGATGGCAGTGGTGAAGGACCCGGGGTCTCCCTGCACCCCCCGCCCCAGCCAGTGGTGCCCTCCGGCCCCGGTTTCTAACACTGCTGGGTGTGAGCATGGCTGTCACCACCCCTTGCTGGACTGTGCTAACGAGAGAGCATATCAAGTTCACGGTGGGCGCCAGGCCAATGCTCCTGGTTCTTATGCTGGTTAGGAAGGGAACGCTGCTCTCCACCAGCCCCCGTGCTGGGCCCTAGAGAGGTGGAGGGACCCTGTGCTGCCCTCAGGTTGCTCACCCCCACAGCCACGGGCTCCCATTGGCATCTCTGAGGTGTATTTGGGGAATCAGGGATGTTCCAGTGGAGAGAAAGGGAGCCCCTAATTTGGGCTTGTTTCATTAATTCAGGGGGAGGTGGGCATGGTAAGGTGATGCCCTCTAATTTGTAAGCTGGCCCTCGTCTCCTGGCTCTCATCTCCCCATCCCTGGTGCCTACCACACTGCCTCCTTGCTGGCCTTCAGCCACACCTGGGCCCTTGCCAACCTCAGGGCCTTTGCATAGGCTGTTTCCCCTACCTGGAAGAGCCTCCCGGTTTTTCAGATGGTTGACTCTTATTGTTAGGGCCCTGCATATACCCTCATTAGAAAAGCGTCTCCACCCACTTACTTTTTCTGTGTATTTCTTAGCAGCCCTTTGGGAATCTGTGATGATCTTATTTATATTCTTAGCTACCTGTTTATTCTCTGCCTGCACATTCAGGCCCTGTGTCTCTAGTGCCATGACCAGAGGGCCTGACACCAGTCACCTGTGTGTGGAATCACCTTATGATGACAGTTACAGCAGTGATTGCTGGCAGTTACTGCTCACTGGTGCTGGGTCGATGCTGAGTGCTTAGCGTGTAGTCTGTGATTTCACCTTCATGGCAAAATGAGGGCAGATGTGCCTGACTGCAGAGGAAGGCAAGGAGACTGTAGATGGTGGGGGTGGGGGGTCCCCTGCTTCCCGCTGCTGTCCCCCCTGCTGTCCCGGGAAGCCTGGGCAGGACGCTCCTTTCTCTGGGCCAGCCCCTTTCCCAGAACCCCAAGCACTGGAACATTCCGGGACTCTATGACCTGTGCTGCTGGGTCACGCTGGAGCCCTGCCCCAGCCCAGCAGCCGGGACCTTTATGAGGTGGGGGCTCCCCGGTCCTCCCTGGCCACGGCTGCAGCTGAGAGAAGGGTCAGGAGGTACTATGTCACTTCCTCCAGAAGGCCAGCCAGCCCTCTCTCTTCCTAGCAAGACAGAACTAAGGCCAGACAGGGGAGTGTGGGGGGCTGTGGGTAGAATGTGGGGGAAGGGGACAGGGGAGAGGTTTGGCCCTTTTCGGGGAGGAATCAGGCCTGGGTCTCGGGTGGCTTGGGATGCGGGCAGAGGGTACACTCTTGGGTGATGTAGGCCGAAAGCCCAGGGCCCGGGGCCACAGAGTCACCATCAGTGAGGGAAGCAGGGTGGCAGTTGGGGGTTCAGGGTGATCAGATCTTCGAGTTTTTCCCAGAGTGGTTGGAAGCCCCCGTTTGCGAGAGCTGTGTTTAGGGCAGCCCCTGTTTTCAGTGTGAAAACCCTGCGTGAGCCCACAAACCCTCGGGACTGCTACCGCCCCAGCTCGCCCTGCGCGCCTGGGCCCGGTGTGAGTTCAGCGCTCCGCCGCTGCTGCCCTGGCTGTGGGGCCTGGCTCCCTTCACCTTCCCTGCCGTCACCAGCCCCAAACAGGTGCCCAGGGATGCCCACTCAGCTGCCCCGTGTTACAGATGGGGAGATTGGTCCCAGAGAGCGGGAAGGGATTGCTCAAAGCCCGCCGGCTCCTGAGCTTTGCTCTTTCCTATTGGGCTTAATCCAAGGCCAAGTCAGAGCAGGTACCTTAGTGGTCACGTGTTCAGGGCAGTGGCCACGTCTTGCTCTTGGCACAAGTGCCAGAGCCGGGCAGCAGCTAGGGAGTCCGCCGCCCCCAGAGCCCGCAGCCGGGTCTGAGCCCGCCTCTGATGCATGCTGAGGGTGACCATTGGTGTTCCTCGTGGCCAGTGGCCCAGGCAGGGCGCCTGCTCAGCGCTTGGACACGTAAGGGCCTCTGCAGTGGCCTGCCACGTTGGGTCCCTCGGGCTCGCTGTCCCGGATGCAGGCTAGTGACAGCCCCCGGGGGATCCAAAGCTGGGGTCTGTGCCTCTCCGGTTTGTGTCCAGAGTTTCTTGGAGGGGCACTGTGTGCTGTTCTCTCCCTTGCCTCTCCGCCTTCCCCAGGGTGCCTGGCACTTAGTGGGTCAAGTCTGCTGGGGAGCTGGAGTGTGATCTAGGTAGCTGGCATTAAAGCCCGCCTGCCCTCCCTCCCTCCTGCTCCTTCCCTCCCTCCTTCCCTTTCATGAGTATTGACTCAGTGCCCCGAGTGTGCCAAGATCTGTGCTGCGTGGAGGGGACTTAGAGGGGACTGATGGCATCCCTGTCATGGGGCAAGCGGGCATTTCCTGGCAGAACGATGCCAGAGGGAGGCCTATGACTGCAGCAGGAGCTGAGGCACCTGACCCAGCTGGGGCAACCCGGGCATGTTTCCAGAGAAGGTGACCTCTATGCTGAGTGAGCCTTGTACCCCAGCCAAGAGCAATGGGTCTCGACTGGCAGATTGTCAGACACAGGGCTGGGGGTGCATCTGGAGGGCCCCTCCTTGCAAGGCATTAGCCCCTGAGAACCCTCTGTCTCTCCTTAGGTTAGCCATGTCATCTGAGCCTCCGCCACCACCACAGCCCCCAACCCACCAGACTTCGGTGGGGCTGCTGGACACCCAGCGGGCCCGTGATCGGTCACCGTCCCCTCTTCGGGGCAACGTGGTCCCCAGCCCACTGCCCACCCGCCGGACAAGGACCTTCTCAGCGTGAGTCTTGGGCTAGTCTGGTGAAGCCTCCTAAGATAGGTCTCCTGCCCAGAGCCAGAATCATTGTGTCTGGTCATCTCTGCCTCATTGTCCTTGCCTGTCAAATGGGGAGATAAATGGGTTAGGGTAAGGACTGATGGTGCAAGACTAGGAAGGTACCCTGTAAACTCTGGGGGGCACGCCCCAGGCCCCTTGAGCCTGCCCCAAGCTGGGGGTCGTAACAAATGGGAAATCAATGGGGTCTTAAATGATTGGGTGTTAACCGCAAACAAGCCTCTTCCTTTGTGAGACCTCGACTTCCTCAGCTGCAAAATGGGGACAGTAGCAGGTTGGCTACAGAGCTGCAAAGGACCTGCACGGTGCCTGGTAGATCCAGATCTCAGGCTCAAGGAGTAGAGGCTGCTGTGATTAATAATTAGTGCTCGGAGGGATGCTCAGGGAGCTTTTAGTCTAACCCCCTTTCCAGATGGAGAAACTGAGGCCCGAGAAAATTTGCCAGGGTCATCAGAGAGCGTCTCTTACTGGAGTCTGTGTGAATGGCTCCCACAGTTGTGCAGTGCACACTGCACAGCTGGACATTATGCCCCTGGCTACTGCCTGGGGCATAGCTTTTGAGGGGGAGGTTCTGGGATGAGCTGGGTGTGTCCTGGGAGAGTGGGATGCTGTTTTGGGGGGCTGGTGGGGGCCTCCTCACACTTTCCTCATCTCTGTCAGGACGGTGCGGGCTTCTCAAGGTCCTGTATACAAAGGAGTCTGCAAATGTTTCTGTCGATCCAAGGGCCACGGCTTCATCACCCCGGCCGATGGCGGCCCCGACATCTTCTTGCACATTTCTGAGTGAGTCAGGGCTGGTTTGTGTGGTTTGGGGCTGGGGCAGGGGCTGCCTAGGCCCCAAGGAGGCAGGGGGAGGGTGTGACTTTGGTGGGCGCTGTGTGTGAGGGTGTGAGACTCTGCCTGTGACCTGTGTGTGACTGTGCCTGGGGGTGGGGTGGTGAGACTGTACTTGGCAGTGGTGTGTGTGGGCGGCTGCAGGCGACAGTCTGTGTGTGTGTGTGTGTGTGCGCGCACAAGAGATAGCGCATGTGTACACACGTAAGTATGTTGAGAACCCCTGGGAGGTTGTGTATCTGGTGGATGGGGACGGGGGCATCCCTGGGAGCTGCAGGAGTTGCACTGGACCTAGGGCCTGGCTTCCTGCTTACCTCGGGGAAACCACTTGGTGAGGCTAGGAGCTGGACCCTCTCCCTGCCACTTGCTCACTGACGTCCTTCCTTCCTGTGTGGAAACCCTCGGGAGGCCCAGGGCGCGGCCCACACATTCGAGATCTCAGTGCTGGAAGGCAGCCAGCAGCCTGCGCTTTTCTCCCGCCTTCAGATATGGGGGCCCTCCTCACGCACGCCTTACCCCTGCCCCATTCTTTGGCCTCCGCCTCCCCCATCTTTCAGTTCAGGCTGTGGCGGGCTGCGTCCCATCCCACACGGCAGACCAGGCCATAGAGGAAAACCCCATTGCTGCAGGCAGGCAGGGCACTGTCCCAAGCGTCTGTTGGCACGGGCGAGTGATCCCTTCTGGATGCTTCTCCCCGACGTTCTTGCACGCGGGGCCTTCACTGCCCCTCTACCGTGCACACGCGAGAAAGCTGCAGAGTCCGTGCGTCTGACGTGTGTCTGCACACGTAGACTGGCGTGGACGTGTATTTTCATCTCGCCCCCGGCCAGAAGGGATCGGTAAGGGTTTACAAGGATAGTCGCAGGGCACCATGAAAAATAAGTTAGTAAGGAGCAAACAAGTTATTAAAGAGATTTGCTGGGGAGCAAATCAGAGAGGTGGAGACACGGGATGTCTGCTTCCACGGCCGGAAGCGGGCTGCAGATGTGTAGTCCTGGGCTTCCGGGTGGCCGGATCCGAGGGAGGCACCATTTGCTGGGGGGGCTTCTTCCATCAAGACGAACCAGTTCCAAGAGCCGAGGGGGCTGTTCCTCTTGGAGGGGTCCTCCAGGGGGCATCAAGATGGGCACCTCACTGGGACGGGCGAGATGGTGGCTTGTGCCCCCCTCAAACTTGAGAGACTCTTTCTGGGGTGGTCACAGGGAGAGGACGCTTTCTGGAACTAGCTTTAAGCACAGAAGGGACTTTCCCGAAGCTTGCTGAGCGCTTGGGGAGTTGGAGGGCACAGGTGCGCGCAGCTGGGTTTGGGGGCTCCTAGGACCGTGCTGGGTGTGCTGCAGCAGCTCAGGAGTCGTCGCACCGGCGCGCGACGGTGACTTGTCTTCCTCTCTTCGGCTCGGACCAGCTTTCCCTGCCCTTCTGTCCCCAGGCCCATGGTGCCTCCATTTAACTGAGAGTGTGGGGCCCTGGACGGGCTGAGCCTGGTCTCGGCCTCTGCGTCAGGGGAGACGACGGGGGCCACTGAGATGGGCTGGCCCTCTGAGCAGCGGGGGCTGCGGTCCTTTCTGAGGGCAGGGCACTGAGTGCTGTCTCCTCACCCCTGCAGTGTGGAAGGGGAGTACGTCCCTGTGGAAGGCGACGAGGTCACCTATAAGATGTGCTCCATTCCCCCCAAGAACGAGAAGCTGCAGGCCGTGGAGGTGGTCATCACCCATCTGGCTCCAGGCACCAAGCACGAGACCTGGTCCGGCCACGTCGTCAGCTCCTAGGAGAGGCCGGAAGCACCTCTTTCTCCTGGGCTTGCGGGAGACTCTGGGGGGAGGAGGAGGCAGGACCAAACTGGAGATGCTGGTCTGCTGCTTAAGGTGGGGCTTCAAAGGGAGGAGCCCGTCGGTCCCTTTCAAGTATCTCCTGGAGGAGGGGGCGTGGGGGGCAGGCATGGGGGTGCTCTCGGCCACCAGCACAGCCTCTGACCATTGCAACCGTCTCTCACCATCTGAAAAGCATTAAAAGCATGGAAAAAGGGGTGCGTGCTGGTGGCTGAGTGGAGGGTCCAACCCCAGCCCGCGGGTGGGTCAGGCTTCCCCAGCCCACAGAGTCCTTTGTGCCCCTGGACTGGGGACTCAGTTCCCGGGTCCAGTCCGCACCAGGGCTGACCGGGGCCCTGCATGTTTCCTCGGATGCGCTCTTACCCATGTCGCCACCTTCCTCATGTCCATGGCCCCAGGCCCAGGCCCTTCTCTTGCTCCTTGTGGTTGGTTCTGGGCGGGGGAGAATCTGGCTCAACGGTGTGAGCAGGGGAGGGCTCTGGTGCCTTGCAAGTGGGAAGTGTCACTACTGGGCATCTGGGGAAAAGTGTTTCTCTGGGAGCCCTGAGCCTTCCCCCCCTTGGCTCTGCCGAGCTCCACTGCATCCTCTCCGAGGAGCCTGGTCTCCTTCCGCCCTCAAGGTGAATGATCATCATTTCGAAGGCATTTCACATCCCTGGTCCTTTAGCTGGTGGGTGGGCATGGGAGCAGGGAGGGTCTTTGTCTAAAATCAGACCTTTGTCCAGATCCATCCAGAAGAGAGTCAGTAGCTTGCTTCTGGGCTGGCCTGGTCAAGTCCAAAGTTAGAGGAGAAATGCACCTTTGGTGTGGGGTTTTCTTGCAAACTGGTGTTAAGACATGCTTGGGATTTTCTTCTTTCCTTTTTTAATACCGAAGGCTCTCAGTCAGAGCCAGCCCTGTGCGCACTCTGCTGCCGACATTTCGAACCTTTGTAGATATTTGCCGTCAACATATCCTTGGGAGTTTCTTTGCGGTGGTTTGGTTTGGCTTGGCTCTCGTGATTTAAAAATAGAAATAGCTGGGTAATAATGTTTTGAAATATGGGGCTTATGTGTAGTCAGGAAACCATGTGTCAGTGCAGGGAAGTGAACCCTTGAAAGCCCAGGGGGCAGACGGGGAGTGTGCACACAAGGGAGGCTGGCCGGGGGTGCGGACCCAGGGGCATGCCGGGAGCAAGCCGGGAGCAGGAAGGCCCTTGTTGGGTGTCTGTCTGTGGTCCTGTTTGTCTTTCCGTCTGGGAAGCGCTTCCTTTGAAAGGGGTTGGAAGGTAGAAATATTTTGCTGACGACTGGTGAGTTTTTAAAATACACAGATGAGTGTGTTGACTGTGTGCGTGTGTGTGTGCGCGCGTGTGTGCTGGCAGACAGTGCAGTGAAACAGCACAGTGAAGGGAGCAGTTGGTCTGCTTTTTCCTGGCCCGTGGGGCCCCCCCCACCGAAGGGCCCCTGCGCCCCCTGCCTCCTGCTGGGTCCGCGGAGGCCTTTGCTGGCTGCGGGCCGTGCTTCCGGAGCTTGGGAGGACGTCTGATGCTGGTGACAGAGCTGGGAACAGCATCCGGGATTCCATCCACATCTTTCCTCCCACCAGCCGCTTCTCTCTCAATAAAGTGTGTTTTGTGCAAGGCTCTGCGTTGTTTGTGGAGGTGGAGGCCGGCTGCCTCTCCTGTGAGCCGGCAGGTAAGGGGCCTGTCCCCGGAGTGGGGCGGACACAGTCATGCTGTTTCATTCATTGTGCTTCACAGGCTGGTTTTTGGGGGTGGTAAGAGAATGGGACCGTCCCTTTCCCCTTAATCATCCTTCTCCAGTGTCGGGCAGGTTAGCAGTGGAATCCGGCTTCGTGACAACAAAATGCCACTTGGCTCCGCGGAAGCACTTGAACTTTTACTGTGTTGAGTCTGCGTGTTGAGAGCAGGGGCAGGCTGGCCCGAGGGGAGGTTGGTGGTGGGAGGTGTGAAGGCCAAGGGCCTGGGTGTCCAGGCGCACGGTGGGGAGGTGCAGGGTGTAGGGGGACGGGGCTGCAGGCGGGGCTGCTCTGGGTGGGACTTACGTGTCAGCCTGGGAAGGCCTTGCCCAGCCAGTGTCTCCTGAGGGAGGGGAGGTTGTTTTTGACAGTGCAGCGTATTTTTACTGCCGTACTGGTTTTCAGACGGGATCGGGTGCGTTCAGAGCAGTACTGGTTTTCAAAGTGTGTTTGAACAGTTACAACCAGGCCAAGGGACCTGTTGAGGGAGAAGCCAAAGCAGGCGTTTATTGCAAACAAGGAGCTCTGTCGGAGGGCCACACGGGGCCAGTGTCATCTGAGGGAAAACCTGCAGGCGGAGCAGGAATCCAGCTCTGAGAGAAGGGTGGGTGGCCGTGGGACGGATCCCAAGTGGCCTGATGAGGCCAAGGTCAAGGAGCGGTGGGGGAAGAGGAAACAGCCCTTGGAGAGGAAGTGATTCAAGGCTACCTCCACCCTGACAAATCTGCCAAGTCTTCCTGATGGGGCGCTCCCCACCCACTGGCTGGAGACCTTGCCAAGTGTCCCGCAGATCCTGAGCTACCCCCCCCCCCCCCCCGCCTCCCTGCCAGGATGGAGTGCAGGCACCTCGGTGAACTACAGGAGGGCCTTCCTGGGGGTTTCTCCCTCAGGAGTGCCCAGCTGTGCCCTCCCTGGGGCCGCTCACTCCAGGGCCAACCTCGGCTGCCCTCCTGCTCAGCATTTAGCTACTGTGTTGAAGATTCTTGTGCTAAGCTGCCAGCTCTGGAAAGCTGAGGCGGTGACTTACCCACACCTGCACAGCAGGGCTGGTAGTACCTGCCTTACAGGCTTCCCGGGGGTTCGTGGAGGTAGTAACAGCCTGGCTGGAGGTAGCTGGTGTGTGCTATAGGGGCCATACCCCGCCCGACAGAGGAGCAGACAGGCCGAGATGAAGCCGTCCTGAGTCATGCCGCCGGTCAGCAGCAGAGCCAGCGCATGGGAGGCAGGCAGAGGAGATGGCTGGTGGCACAGAGGCAGGCCCCAGGGACGGGGAAAGGGGCCCAGGGGTCTGCCCCAGAGTGTCCGCAGGCAGCCACAGTGGGACCCTCTGGAGGGGTGGGCCCAGCCTGACACCTTGGGGCACCTGCTCAGGGCAGCCCAGGCAGGGGTGTCTCCATTTATAAAGGTTAGGGTGAGTTTCAGTAAGACTCCGTTGTCTTGCGCTGCTGTTAAAAACGTAAGGAAGCTTGCAGATCCTTACCCCGTGGGCAGGAAGGCGAGCCCAGAAGCACCAAACTCTGGCGTTGCGGAAACCCCGGAAACACCAGTGTCAGAAGCAGTGGCCTTCAGATCTGCAAGGGCTGGGTTTTCCTTCCAGAATCTGAGACGACAGCACAGCTGATCGTCCACTTTACCGTTCATGTAACCATCAAAGAAGGAAAAAGCCCTCCGAATGAGAAACAGGAAACAAATCAACTTTAATTTGCCGCTTTGCATTGTCAAAGGTCGTTACAGTATCGTTTACAAAATCCAGCAAGGAAAGGTACGCCTGCGTGTCTGAGTCCTGGGAACCACTGAGCAAGGTCGGCCCTGCGCGTGGGCATGCAGACGGCTCCCAACTGGACCCCCAGCCAGGATAAGCCTGGTGGGGCCTGGGAGGCTTGTGGAGATGAAAGCACCTGGTGGGGTGGGGGTGGGGCAGCGGGGGTGCAGACCCCTGTTCAGATCGGCCAGGCCTGAGCAGAGGCCGTGCTGTGGATTGGAGCGGACTGTGGGTCTGCGGGTCCTGACAAGTCCAGATTCTGAAAAGTGACCTGTGAACCGTTTGCTTGGAAAGCGCTCTTCATGGGCTGCCTTCCAGCAGCATGAGGACCTCGCTGAACTCAAAGCACGGAGTGAGGGTCACAGGCCCAACCGTCGGACGGCTCCCACCCCTTAGGTCCAGGTCTGGGTGAGGCCGGGACAGGCAGGCTGGTCCACATGAAGATCTGCGTGCAGCCGTGCAGCTCCTCTTCTGTTAACGATCCAGCCTCTCATGTGATCCCTGAGAAAGCAGAGGGGAGGGAGGCTCTAGCATCTGGGGGCAGGGCTGCTGCGGCCCACTTGCTCCCATCCCGAGGGGCGGAGCCCCAGCAGTCTGTCCTAGGTGTAGTGAATTCAGAGCTCGCCCCCAGAACTGCAGGCCAGCTGAGAGGCAACCTTGTTGGGGTCAGTGGTCACGTGGTGGCCACCTGTCTGTGGGCCATGCTACGGTTTGCATCCCATGTGCTGCTGAACTCAGTCCTGCCTGATGGCCACAGGGCCTTTGCTTTCAGAGTCCTCCCCGGCTGACAGCGGGCAAGAGCTTCCCCTCAGGAGGTGTTACCAGACTTCTGTTTGGGGAGGGATGGCTGTAAACATCTTGTCCTTTCTCATCACCAGATGCCCCCGTGCGTACTGACACAGGGGGTCCAAACATTGCCAGTTACATTGTTCACAAGACCCATGAGGAGGGAGGATCTGGATACATTCATTCTGTATCATTCTAGAATGATGGGGAAGATTCCCCCAAAACCGTGTGTACCGTGATTGCACATGTGGAGGGTCTGAGACTCGGGGGTGGGGAATAAAATTGGGTTGGAGGCATTCCTTCCGGCCATTCTTGACAAGTCTGGCTGCTCCTGGTACTGGGGGTGGAGGCCACGTCGTCAAGGCCCCAGGACGTGTGGGGAACCTGGCACCGGCTGGGGTTCGCGGGCATGTGAGGGAGGGAGGGATCCCGAGTGTGGCCACGGTGACCCTTCCAGCCTGTCAGCGGGATGCCCTGCCCTCCCTCAGGGAAGGGGCTGTTAGGGGAACAGCTCTTCACAGATCCTGCGGGTGTCCTCGGGGGTCGTCACCGTGTGGCCCACGGTCCTCGGGTCGGTGAAGATCTCGTGGTCATTCCCGCCCTGTGAAGACACGGGGGAGATGTGGGCGCCTCGCTTCTCCTGGGCGCGGGAGGCATGAAACTGAGGAACTCGCCCTTTTACCAGCAGGCAGGCCGGGTTGGTTACCTGGGCCTCCGGGAGAAGAGCAACCCGAGCCCAGGCATTACCGAGAAGGGCTTTCTCACTTTCCCTTGAACTGCAGTTTAGCTGGGAACGTGTAATTATGCCTCTGAAAGCAATCACGATGCTCTTGTGAAGATCTGAGGCTCCTTTTTCTATAAAGCAAGCGCGGCAGGTGACAGCAGTCCCTGCCACTGTGTTTGAACCGTGCCCCAGGCTGTTGTCACAGGCAGCGCAGCAGGGCTGACAGCCCACCGTGGCGTCTGGCTGGGACACGGACACGCGGGCCTCCGAGCCAACAGCAGCCACTGGTGACTACCAAGTACTTGGTGGCACGTGGCCAGGGCAACAGAGGAACGGAGTTTATTTGATTCTAATTTGTTTACATTTAAATAGTTCCTGTGTTTGGCTTGCGAGTGACCCAGGCGGCCCGGGTGTAGACCCTGCCTGGACCGTGGCCGACGGGTGAGCCAGCTGCTGGAAGGGGGGTAACGCCGCCCCCTGGCCGCGGGTCGGCCCCTGCCCCTCAGCTCGTGCGGCTCCAGGCGTATGCACACATCCCTTCCCCTGGGCCACTTCCAAGAGTGGAGCGCAAGACCGCTTCTGCCAGACCTTGTATCCGGGGGGCCCTGGCCCGCCACGGGGGCCCCGTGGGGGTGGGTCCTCCAGGGTGTACGGCAGCCCCATCCCGCGCCCGGTCTGGGGTGAATAGAGCAGGCTTGCCGCCGTTCCCACACCCCGAGCTCCAGGAAAGCCCCTGCTTTGCTTCTCATGCAATTTCCGAGATTCTCCTCCTAAGCCTGGACGGTCTAACTCAAAACATCAATTAGTTTATAATGCGATGAAAATAACTGCAGAGTAAAAATGGATTTTTCTCCTAAAGATTCTATAAGAAACATCTGACATGGCTTTAAAGGACTCACGGACACGGTAATTCCTACCGCTCTCACTTTTGTGAGAGTTACCTCGCCCCAAAGTTTAGGAGGGGCTGCTGCTGGGGCCCAAAATGCACCAGGGGGAGGAGTCAGGTTGGGGGCCACGAACTTGGAGCCAAGTCCGGGAAAGTCCCTTCCCAGCGCTGACTGGGGGAGCTGCTGGGGTCCTGCCCTTGCCTCACAGATTTCTGTGCCGTCAAGTGGCTCTGGGTCAGCTCTAGGCGTCACGCCCACCAGGGGCCACCTAAGCAAGTAAATGTGAAACCAGTTCATGTAATGCTTAGAATTAAAGTCGGATTCCTCCTACGAATAGCACGGGAGGGAAAAAACCGCCACAGAGAACTTAACGTCGTAGAAACAGATTTGTGAACTATCCAGAAAAACCAACCATCTCTCGGGGACACATTCAGTCCCTGTCACTCCTTCACTCGGGAGGGAGGAATCTGGATTGACACATGAGCCCAACCAGCCCAGGGAGCACCTACTACCCGCCAGGCAAAGCGAACCTTCAGAGCGGAGGCAGGGAGAGGACAGGAGACGGAGGGGAGAAACTCCATAGGGCAGAGAACGGAGGGGAAGAGAACCTAGAGTGACAAGGGAGGCACCAGTGAGCAGAGGAAGGGAGGGGACAAGCCACATCCCGAAGTCAGCTCAGCGGCCCACCGGGCCAGGTAGGTAAGGACTTGGGATTTTATGTCAAGCCACCCGCAAAGCTGCAACCAGGGGACACGATCAGCTTCACCTTCTGCAGGACGGACAGGTGGGGGATGAGGACAAGGAGCAGAAGCACAGCAACAAGGAGGCTGCGCAGCCAGCCAGGGTTGGGGGCGGGTTGCAGACGCCCGGCCCCAGGGAACGACTCCAAAGCAGCTGCCCCGCCTGTCCCTCCTCGGAGACCTGGTCCACACGGGGCGGCTCTCCGGGCTCGGTCTCGGCACCACCAGCACCACGCACCGCAGACTTTAACCTCCCCTCCTGCCAGGGCACCTGGGCTCTTCTGGAGCTCCCTGGGGCTCCCAGAGCCGGCACACTGGAGTCAGAGGGAGGTCGGGAGAAGCAGAAGCACAAGGCGAGCTACTGTGAGCGCCCTCCTCTAGAATCAGGCTTCAGAGAACTGCAAATTCCAAACACCAGATTTGCACAGGTCACTAGGGTCCGGGTGGGGAAGACGCTTTTCTGAGAGATGACAAAGGGAACCAAGCGGGAAGACCGCATCGGGGGCCGGGGACGGATGCCAGATGGAGGAGAGGCCTCCAGCTCAGTGCAAACGGCCCATTAATATTTAAATATTTGAGGTGAAGGGCTGAGGGTGCCACAGAAAAGCAGACGGCAGGGCTGAGTGGGGTCCGGTCTCCCCGCTACCCGGCTGTGTTTCTGCACACGCTGTTGCTGAGCCGATGGGGGGGGTGTCCGGCGAACCCCAAGGATCCTGACGGAGAGCTGAGGAAGGGAACACAAATCACGTGTCCCTGGCCTGTGGGCCCTGCTGGGCAGCAAGCAGGGCCGGGCCGCTGGACTCCGAGGGGGTCTCTGCTAGGAACACCCATCTGGGGCTCAGGTCCAGTCCGGCAAGTCCACTTCCGCCGCATGTGGCTGTTCATCGCCGGGCAGTGTAACAGGACCGAACAAATTTCTAGGTATCGGGGTACAAAGGCCAAAGGGACACGGGCTCTGTTTCAAAGCCCCCCGGGGGGGTGGTGCTCCCTGGGCTATGGTGACAGTCACCACGGGAGCTGTACCAACACTTCTAGGGCCAGTACCCCTGGCCTGCAGGCCGCCGCGTGAAAAGCCAAACGGACCTGAGTACGTGCTGTGCGGTTGGCATGCGGCTGCTTTCTGCTTTCTCAACGTGATCGTTAGCTGGTGAGGAAAATATTTGATAAAAATGTATGCCCTTAGATAACTATACTGATTTTTCCTAGAAAGAAGTCAACTGTTACACTTAAAAAACCAAACAAACAAAAAAACCCAGTCTGGCCCCAGGGTCGTGATGTTTTGAAAACAATCAGGTGACCCCGAGTACTTCCAGGACAGGACCCAGTGGCTTACAGTCTGGGGACTAACCGTGCGGTGGAAAGCAAGCCGGCTTGCTGTCCTGCTGACGCTCCCGGGGTGACCCTCCGGGTCTGCTCATGAGTCTGGCGTACCCCCTCGTCCCCCAAACGGGGCTGAGCACCGGGTGATGGGACCGGGCATGGACGTGCCTCCAGGAGACGCTGATGCGTAGCCATCAGTGACTGTACCAAGGGACTCCCTGCGGGCTGGCCACACTCTAGGGGTCTGGAGTCAGTGTCCCCGTGAAGAGAAGAGCTACAGCAATGGCTGCTGCTTCTTCAGGGTTTACCCAGCCAGTCCCCTTCCCCCCACCCTGATCGCAGGAGTGACACGACCACAGATTCTGGTGTCCAGAAGGAAGGCGGGTCAGCAGGGACCCCAACAAACACCCGCACTCACGGTGTCCCCGCCGGTCCAGTGTCCCGCTTCCCGTCCTCCCACAGCGGAACTGGCAGCAGCCCCTCAGCGGGGTGGGGAACCGCTAACCCAGTCCAACTTCCTCAGTCAGATCTCAGGGAGCAGCAATTTTCCTGAGGCCCCTCTGGGAGCAAGGAACACCCCGCTCTCCATGCTAACCTAAACCTGCCACTAGCCCCCAAGACTTGGGTCTCAGATTTCACACTGACACGCACGAATAGTAGGACAGGTCGGCACAGAGGACACATTCGGTGCTCTCATCAGCCCTCAGGCATCCTGAGAGTGAGCGCAGGAGATGCCAGGCATGGCCAGGCCGCCCAGGGCAGGGCCAATGGCCAACTCCGTCCACAGCCTGCGCAGGAACTCAAAGTTCGCCGGTTACCATGCACCGCCCACCCTACAGGCCCCAGTCTCTCAGAGGAATCTCATACTGGATGAGCTTTTCTTAACTTCACTAAAAGCTGCAGACTTCATAGCCGGCTGGTTCCCTACTGGGAGAAGCAAGTCCTGCTGCCTTTCCTGAGCCGGCCCTGGGCTAGCCACCCTCCCTCTAGGACCTCCCTTTCCTCCCACCGCTTCAGAAGAACTGCATCCCCATGGGGCTGACGGGTACCACGGCTCACGACACAGAGATGTGTGTGGTCACCCCGCGGGCAGCGGCGGCCAGACTGTAGGTCTTCTGGGTTTCAAAGCTGCCTCTTCCCACCAGGCCGATAGGGACTTCCTTGAAGCTTATTTTAAAGACAGATTTTCCTTTTTAACGTTTGTGGAAAACCAACTGCATGATTTGATAGCATTTTGGAGGCGATGTGGGGGAGTGACGAGAGGCTTCCGGATGCCGCCCGGTCACGGACCTGCACCACAGCCGGCCCTGCGTGGAGCCCGTTGCCGCCCATCCCGCACGTCCCGCCAGGCTGCCCAAGGACCTGAGGACACAATGTCCAAGGGTCCAGCTCAGGGTTGGACACTGAAGTGCTTTAGAAACCAAACATTTGTTTTCTTCCTTTTCTCAGTTTGATACTTTAAAGCTTTATTTTTCAACAGAGAGTACATTTGTGGAGTTCAAAATTTAAAGAAAGGACGGAGTGCCAAGTGTCTCTCCCATCCTTGTCCCTAGCTCTCAGGAGGTCTGTCATCTGCCTTCTTGGGTGTCCCTTCACATTCCCTTTATGCACTTATGAGCACGTGAAGAGAGATTACGCCCCCCTTTAGACAAAAGTGGCGCGTGTTACTTGTATTGCTCTGCACCTTACGTGGCTCGCCTGATAGAACAGCCCAGAGATCGGTCTGCATCAGCGGTTTGTACAGCCACGGAGCATTCTGCCGTGGGCACAAACTGCCTTGTGCGTGGTCAGTCACCTCCTGCAACGGTGCCCCCCAGTCCTGCCACTCCGCGTGTGCCCGTCCCGAGCACAGAAGCGGCCAGAGAGCTCAATCACCCAAAAGCATCTGCTGAGTCAAAGTCAATCAGCTGTCGATGTTCATGACTGTTAGAATGTTTTCATGTTCCAACGGCCTGAAAGCCAGGAAGCGTTAAGCCGGCAGGAGCTGTCTAGCCTGGGAAGATGGAAAGGCTGGGGGTGGGGCGGAGTCGGGTGCGGCAGTCTCCCCGCCACCTCCCTCCCTGCCCAGAAGCCATGCAAAGCAGTGTGGGGTGCCTCTCTGTGCCCTGGCCATCCCTTTCCCTGCACCAAGCCAAGGCACTCCAGGTTGGGCCTGGAGCCTTGAGGCTATACTCAGAGCTGGGTTTTAACAGACCCTGGTTGTTGTGGCTGATGGGCAGGATGGGGAGGCGGGTAGGGACTGACAGTCAGTCCAGGACTGCCAAGCGTTTAGAAAAGCAACGGCCAATGTCTAGTTTCTTCACTCTGCTCTCTGAGGGTGTTCCAAGCAGGGAATGGGGGAGGGGCTCCATGTAACATCAGATCCCGCCAGACGGAGGCGGCTGCTAGGGCTAGAGAGGCTGCCAGGCAGGCCTCTAAGCCTGTGGCGCTTGGCAGGGAAATAGCTTTTTTTTTTTTTAATTAAGTGGGCTCCACGTCCACTATGCAGCCCAACATGGGGCTCGAACTCATGACCCTGAGATCAAGACCCAAGCTGATATCAAGAGTCAGATACTTAACCGAATAAGCCACCCAGGCGCCCCTGGGAAATGGCTTTTTACTGGCAGTTCTCAGCCCAAGTGCTGTTTCCCTGGAAACCAGCGAAAACATCCGCCTTGACGCGAAGGAAGAAAACAGCTTTCAGAGTCTATCGCAGAATATGACAAGTTTAAAGCTAGTGTCTGGATGGCTCTATGCCTGCTCAAGGTTTAGATGGTTGGACCGTTACTTCCCATTTCCAGGAAACCACCGACCGACAGCAGCGTCAGAGAGGGCAGAGATCGGCCACCACGGTGTCAAAAACCACAGTCCCAGGGCCTCTGCTGGGAAAACGGGTCATCCAGCCCCTGAAAACCTCGTTTTCAAAGAGATTCACTAACATGGGTAAATAAAATGGATACGAGAACAAAGCAGAAAATCCAATAGTGAACACGCAGGGTCCACTTTGGGGGTCACGGACGCCCACAGAGAAAAGACTGGGAGGCGCATCAGCTGTGACCACATGTGACTTACACTTTCTCCCTTGAACTTTCTCCCATGCTCTACAGTGAATGTTAATTATGAATCAGAAAAAAAACCTTCCATAAGAAGTACCTGCCTTTAAAAAGTAGGTGAAACCAAAAACCAAACAAACAGAATCGATGTGCTCGAGTTTCCAGATGGAGAATTCCCAAAAGCAGGCATTCTCTGCTAATCTCAAGAACCACATTCCATTCTGCAAAGTCCCCAGTGAGGCTTCTGGGGGCTCTTTGCACACAGCTAGAGTGTCATCACAGAGAAAAACCTGGCTTCGCCTGTCTCAGCAGCTCTCTTCCGGGCCTGGCGGAGCGGGCAGGGGGCCGGAAGGGCTGCGGAGGCGCCCGGCCATCCCGAAGATCCCGCGTGTGACTGCGTGAGCTCGCTTTCTCCAAAGACATCAAAGTCCGACGCAAAAGCATTTCTGCAGCCAAAGAATTTCACCAAATGGACGCGGTTGCAAACCACTTCTCTCTGTGGCTAAAGGATAAGCCTCCAGAAAAGCAGCACCATGCGGTCCGGGAACTAGAAGAGAATGTTCCCCACGGCGACGGAGGGATGGCCTGCTGGACCGGAAAGCCTGCGCGCTTAGAGACAAGGTAGTTTGTTCTGGAGCCACCAGTTCTGTCACGGGCTGTGACCCTGGGCAAGTCACTTACCCTTTCCGTTTTTTTTTTTTTTTTTTTTTTTAAGATTTATTAATTTGAGAGAGAGAAAGAGAGAGAGAAAGAATGCCAACATGGGGGAGTACAGAGGGAGGGAGACAAGTAGACTGCCTACTAAATGGGGAGTCCGCCTCAAGGCTGGATCCCAGGACCCCGAGATCACACCCTGAGCTGAAATCGAGTCGGATATTTAACGACTGAGCCACCCAGGCGCCCCGAGTCCTGGTTTTATCCTTTAGAAGGATGGACACGAGCCTATATTGATCAGAAGTCTCTTTAATGCTAGAAGACCTTATGTGGGGACCTTGCCGAAAGGCTGGTAGGTCCACCCCAGAAAAACCTTAGCAGAATGGCAAGTACTCTGCAGTGGATCACAGACCAGACAGCAAGCAAACTCTGAATGTCCTGAGCATACCTGCTGGGTGCCGGATGGCCACGAAGCCCGAACCAGGACCTCTGATGCCAAGATAATTCCCACCACCGGGCGGCATGTGAAGGGAAGTGGGCGGAGGGGCCCAGAGGGCGATAGGAATTTAAAGGAAGGGGCCTGGGCAGTGAGTGGCTGGTGCCAAGCCTCCCCTCAGGGCCCCACCTGTCCCAAGAAGAGCCCCGTCCTGCTGCCACAGTGGCTCTGGGGAAATCCCACCTCCGCAGTCGTCCTCCTGGTGCTGGCCTTTGACACGGCTCTGCTCTCAGCCCCGATTTAGACTCTGTCCAGCACCTGTCCATCAGGGACAGCTCCTCAACCCCGATGCGCACCGCTAACACAGCCCCCGATGCGGTCTCTTGAGTTTGAGACTCGATTCCCCGTCTTCCTACCATTTAGGATGCCTTGTGCCCAACTCATAATGAATGTCCCTGGGGGAAAACCACAGTGGAAAAATGACCTAAAAATGGCCAAGGGCCTGGAAGTGGACAAAGGACCGGACAGTGGCACTGGGGCAGATGTTCTGGAAGGCCGCAAAGTGAGCCTCGAAAGGGCTCCGTGACCGACCCCACTGAGGTGTCTGAGCGCAAAGGGACGGGGGCTGACTCGCCCCTCTCAGGGGAAAGCAGCCCCTGCTCCGTGTGAGCTGGACCAGTGCGTACTGCATGGCGGAGCAGAAAAGGCCCACGTGTCCACGTCCCCTTTTCCAGCCCGAACCAAACAGTCCAATTCCAAAATACGCTCCCGTACTTACGGGCATGGTTTTGTCCCCGAAGAAATAGATGGTCTTATAGCCGTCATTTTCCACATGTCTCAGGCAGTACCGCTTGTCCCAGCCATCAGGAAAGACGTCGATGCTGATCTGGCCTCCTGCCAAGAGGGGGGAAGACACAGAAGCTAAAGGCGGGAAAGAGGTGAAGGGCATGTGGCTGAACCCAAAGCGTGGTCTACTCATCAGCAACTGGAGGGCTGAGGTCGGTTTTAATACCCTGATTTGCTATTTACGCTATTTTAGGGACCGGTTCTAGAAATTAATGGGACGTTGCTTTTTTCCAACATTATTTCACCCAAAATTGAAAAGCAAAGATCGCCAGCTCAGAACGAGGAATGCGTTTGTTTTCAAGTGCCACGCCAAAGGCACGGGTCTAAAGGAAGCAGGCTGGTGGGAAATCCGGTAACAGCTTCAACCAGCTGGGCCGCCCCGAGCTTTAATACGCTCTGGCTCTTGGGCGTGAGGCCCAGAGCGGGCTGCGTGCGGTATATCTCGCAGGAGAAAGGAAAAGCAGGTGCAAAGTGATTTGCGGGAAGCTTTCAGGCGCAATAAGCCCTTGGAAAGCTTTGTCGGGGAGACATTCACATCGCGGTTCAAGAACACTTGAACATCTACCTGCTCTAGCAGACGTAATCTCTTTGCAATTCGAGTTTTCCTACAACTGTACGCTCAGGGGAGGTGGTAAAACAAGAAGCTCCATGTAATGACCCATCAGCGCTGACGGAAGTGCGTTTGCTTCAAGCATCTCACAAGTGTATTCTACGGAAAACCAAGGCCGGCCAACACACCAGTGCTGCGGGAAGAACTCTGTTGGACACAGAAACGCTCACATGCTGGTCTGCCACCGCAGACACAACCTCTGCGGGCTCAGACAAGACCCCTTTTCCTCCAGGGCCTCAGTTTCTTGATTTGTAACACCAACCCAACTGGCTGCTACAGATCCCTGCTGCTCATGCATGATGAGATTTCAAATCTGTTCGGCTGAGCGCTACTCTGGGCCAGGAAGAGAGGTGCCGGGGCAGGGCGGTGGTGGTGGGGGGGGGGTGCGGAACCCACCCGGCGGCCAGGGAGAGTCTCCATGAGGGCTGACCACACAGGAGTGCTCGCCCCTGCTCCCCTCTTGCCCACCTTCACACCAGGCACAGCCCCATTCCAAGAGCTCACTGGACCCCACAACCCCCCCTTAGCAGGTGGTTACCGAAGCCGGAAGCCGGCCCGAGTGCACCGTACCTATGGAGAACGTGACGCCTTTGCCTGCAAACTCTTTCTGCAGGTCTGATACGAACTTCTGTCTGATGTTTTCTTTCTGAGAAAAACAAGGAGATACCGATTGTCTAGTGCATGTCAGTCCAGAAGGCACCCTTCAGCCGGCCACCAGGCTGCACATCTTATCTCCACTCCAGAGACCCAGGCTGTGTCGGAGGGACTCACTTTATCAAGTTCGTGAAACTCAATGCGTTCTTCTTGACTGCAGCTTCTCCCAATTGGGGACACGTTCAACATCCCGTTTCGGAACTCAATGAAAGTACCCCTGGAGAGGAAAGGGGACGAGCCCCGGAGAGATGTTATTTGTGTGGACGACTTTACAGATGGGTAAGCAGGCTCAAATTTCCAGAAGGCAGGGGCTGGTATGATCAACACTTCACCGGGCTGGGCTCAGACACGGGGTAGCCTCGGGCCACAGGCGGCTAATCTGAACTGAGATTAGATTTCAAAGATAGAGCATGAAAAAGGAATGTCACCCTCATTTGAAATGCTCTATGTTGACTATGTGTTAAAATGACTATATTTTGGCTACACTGAATTAAATAAAATATGATTAAAATTAATTTTGGGTTTTTTTTTTTTAAATGCAGCTACAGAAAACTTAAAATTGCCCATGTGGCCCACATTATTTCTGTTGGACAGTGAATTTTATCGTCAATAAAGAGCTATGAGGGGGGCCTGGGTGGCTCAGTTGGTTGGGCATCTGCCTTTGGCTTAAGTCATGATCCCAGGGTCCTGGGATGGAGCTCTACGTTGGGTTCCCTGTTCACTGGGGAGTCTGCTTCTCCTCCCTTTGCCTGCCTGCCTACTTACGCTCTCTGTCAAATTAAAATAATAATAATAATAAAAAAAAAGAGCTATGAAAATGATTACCATCTCTCAAGTTCCCTGAGGAATCTGAAAATTCATGCACCTGACATTTTTGCTAGTGACCTCTTGAACCCACCGGTCTGACCACAAAAAGCTATGGGAAAAGGCTCTGAGGGCTGCTTGGTGAGCCTCCGTCATTCCGACGAAACACAGCTGCTGTGGCTAGCTGCTACTAAATGGTTGCTCTGATCACAGAACGTGAGAACAGCTTAACACTTTTTTTAGTTACTCTGAATAAAGATTAAAAAAAAAAAACCTAAAAAACCATTTTCCCCCACTGTGTTTCCAGTTTGAATCTCAAAACTGTTTCTTAAAAGCTCAAATAACTGTGAACTATACTTCCTTACAATGCAATTTAAGGGTTCTGTGACTATGTGCTCAGAAGTATCTTCTAGTACTAAATGCTGATGCCTGTGAGGTTCTAGAACCTCTTCCCTGGGTCCTTTCTGTCTTCCGCACACAGCCCTGATCTTGAGCCATCAGCCACCTGTAAATACCAGGGACATAGGCCCAGTGTTGAGCTGAGGGCCTGCTTCAAGGCCAACGCAGCCTCCTGCTGCCTGAATTCACGGTGGGGATCTCATGCTAACTTGAAATTACAGATCTTCAGAGAACACCAAAGCCAGAGGTGATGGTATTTTACTACATGAAGTCAAACTTCCAAATGACAGCAATTAATGCAAATATTATGATATACCGTGGGCTGAGCGAGCAGGGCTGTGTGTGGGCTCTGGCCTGGGTTTCCGGGGTGGCTCCCAGGTGGCTCCCGGATCGGGGGCTGATGCTGCTTTTCACACTGCTCTTACAGGCCTCCCCGTGGACCCACAGTCTTGGCAAGCATCTTAGTTTCTGCTTCCTATCATGTGGAAATGCTGTCGTTTATGGATTCACTCTTCCACTAGAAGGTTTCCAATAATGTCTTAACTAACTAAGCACAGGGCCTGGGACTAAAGTCAGCACCAACCCAGTCAGTGCAACTCCTCCCCATGCCAGCACAGCCTCTGCTGAAAGCAAATCCACGTTTTCTTTCTTTTTTTTTTTTTTTTTAATATTTATTTGTTTATTTATTTCACAGAGATCACAAGTAGGCAGAGAGGCAGGCAGGGGGCAGGGGCGGGGAGCAGGCTCTCCGCTGAGCAGAGAGTCCGATGTGGGGCTGGATCCCAGGACCCTGAGATCACGACCTGAGCCGAAGGCAGAGGCTTAACCCACTGAGCCACCCAGGTGCCCCCCCCAAACCCACCTTTTCTTCGGGAGTTTAATTCTTGCGATGTAGCTCAGACAGTAGTTGATTAGATCTTGGATTAGGGCCTCGCCCAGGTGACCTTGAATACTCTAGATAAAGAAAACACTGGGGTTACTTGAATCGGGGGAGGTATTTTTGAAATAACTTTATAGCAAACCCGGGGCTTTAGCCACTACTGGCGAGGGTGACTAAGCTGACGTGGCCAGTGTGACACGCCCCGCTACATTTTTCCTTCTCTCCCTGCGTGAAAACATAAGGCAAACCACGAAGGGCATTAGTTAAAGCATTTCCTGCTTCATGACTCAAGATTTTTGTACAAATTATCTTTCGAATGCTTCAGGGAAGGCCCAAAGAGTTAGTTTATCACTGCTGCTTTTATTCAGTTAAAATATCTACAGACACTGACAAAGTATCTTTGTTCCACTCAGGCTTTCTCATATGTCTGAGTGGAATGATCTTGTTACTAGCAACAGCTACACAGTACCTCTTAAAAATGCTTGTAGCGAGGCAGCCTGCCCTCGTTTCTGCTAGCATGACAGAAATATCAGATTAAGTATCCTTAAAAAAACAATGCTGAAATTTAGTTAACCATTTGGAATATGTGATAGTCACAGGGCTCGACACTCAAGACTAGAAAAGAATACAGGGTAGAGGTTCACTCCTTCCCCGGCTCCTCAACTCCCAGACACACCTCCCCAGAAGCATCCAGTGTCAAACAGCTTTTTGGAAAGCATTTTAATAATAGTATATAGTCGTCTGGATACTCTAGAACCTACCTGTTTACACAAGAGTTTCCCATCTTTGTATGCAACCAGGCCGTTTTCGGGAAACACATAATCGTATTTTTCAACCACTGGAACCAAAACAAGAGAAAAGTCAGCGTGAAAGGAACTGAAGCTGGTTTCTCTTTCCTGATTAACATGTCTCACCGATAAAACAGGGAAACTCCAGTAAGGACCGTAAAAGGGTATCTCGCCTTAACACGTTCCGAAGGTGGGGAAAAAACGCCTTAAAAAAAAAAAGACTCTAATTACAAATGTACAAGATGGTGGCCAGGCTGGTGTTCGGAGACCTGGTGGCGGGTCCTCTCAGATCTCTGCCTTCAGCCCCCTCTACCTGGAGAGGAAGATGTGAGCCAAGGACGGCCCCCAAGCCTCCCTGTGGACCCGCATCACCAGGGCAGTGATGAAAATGTGCAGATTCCCAGGCTCTGCTCTCAGGCCTTCTGAATCAGAACATGCAGGACCAGGCTAAAGATCAGAATTTGAAAAAAAAAAAATTTTTTTTTTTTAAAAGGTCTTTAGGTGATTCTTATATTACAGCAGCCAGATTTGGAGACCACTCATATAATTCTAAATGGGTCCCCAAACTTTAGTTGCTTGTTAAAATGCAGACTCCCAGGTGCCCTGTGTTGGGTGGAGCCCTCACATGTGTATTTTCACAGGTTTCCCAGGTGATTCTGATACAGCTAGGTCTTCAACTTTCTTCTAGCTTGTGAAGGTTCCGAGGTTGTTGTCTGGACTCACACTCTTTGAAATCTACAGACAGTGCCCTACCCTGACATAAAGCCTCTCTGAGCCTGTGGTTAAAAATATGGCCAGAGGCACAGAGGGCCATCAGGGCCGGGTAACAGGATTTCCGGGGCTTAATGTGCCCCATTATGTTGTTTCAGTGTCTCTAAGTAGAGCATCTACGAGAAAAATGGAAGAGTAAGCAGAACAGGGAGCTTTAGAGAGAACGCAGAGATTATGCTTGGCCAATACGCTAATCCAATAAAGACAGCCTACACCGATTAGGACTGTAGGATACTACAGTCCCAAACACTGGTTCTCCACTGGGGGTGACGTAGCCCCCCACAGGGTATCTGGCAATGTCGGGAGACATTTTTGGCTGCCCCACTGGGCACGGAGGTGCTCCTGGCATCCCGTGGGTGGAGGCCACAGGGGTGCTGCTCAACATCCTACAGTGTGCACAGGACAGCCCCCCACAATGGAGGATGATCGGGCCCAAAATGTCAACAGTGTCCCAAAGAACGATCATCTCCACCATCTCTCCACCACCTAGTTCTTAGAGGTCAGGCGCCCTAGAGGCCCTGGGGCTCCAAGATGAGTAATGCAGAGTCAGAGTCTTCCAGAAAAAACAGACGGACAACTAGATAGTTTGCAACGTGCAGAGAGTGTCCTGCTGGCAAGGCTGTGCATCACAATCTCCTGGGGCGGGGGTTGGGGGAGAAGCTGCTAAAATATGATTCCCAGGCCCCAGAGACCTCAGGATCTCCAGTGAAGGGGCCAACAAGAACCCTGGCTTCCTGGGGCCTGCGTTGGAAGTTCTGGTTCACCAGGTAGGGTTAAGAGCCTGGGTGTCCCGTGATTAGGGAACTCTGGGAAACACTGTGTTAGAGCAACGGAGAGGAGGCCCCCAGACCTGGAAGGCATCTGAACACCTGGGTGAGAAGGACAGTCAGGAGATGGGGACTGAACTGAGCTCAGAGAGTGGACGGGGACAAGGCAAAGCATTCCAGGCAGTGACACACACACTCAAACTTCTGGGTGACCCCACCCATGTATCTGGGAACCGAGTGGTCCACCACCAATTCCAGAAATTTACTTATAACATTAAGAACAGAGGAAAGAGAAAGCAGAGAGAATGTTTGTCCAAACAAGGTAGCAGGAAGCCTGCCACACGGGGGGGAGGGCTCGAGGCTGCCTAAAACACTTCAAGGCCACAGGTCCCAATGTCCTCATAGGAAGCTGCCATTAACCAAACGGAACTTACCATCCTTTCCCAGCTGCTCCTGCACTTTCTCAAAGTCTGACCCGCCTACCACACCAATTTTGATCTTCTGCCTCAAGTTTTGTAGAAAGCCATCCATTTCTTTGGTAATTTTCTACATTTCAAAAAGGAAAATAAAAAGTCGTGAGCTGTAGGGTAACCAGGAGACTGAAACTCAAAGAGTGATACAACCCTGACTTCCATATATGCCAGTTCAGGCTCTAGGTCTGTAGTGAGTCCAAATGTTTTAGTTGTGATTTGGGGAAATCAACTTTTTACCAGAAAAAAATGTGTTAAATTTCACTTATTCTTACCTAGCTTAAAACACACAAGCGATATATTAACAGCTGCTGTGTGCTGTTGTAGCTCTTCTGCTCTGCATTTACATACTTGCCTACATGTGCACAAATAGAGAGGTCTTATTTTCTGACACACAAGTAGACTCATTCTAGGTCTTGTGCAGTGACTTGTGTTTTTAGCAGTGAGTTGGGATGACTGTTCCATGCCGATACACAAAGATCTAGAACATTCCTTTTGAATGCTACACTGTACTCCACTTACGGGTTTAAGTTGCTATTTTAGAACAAAACATGATAAGATTACAGAGGACATTCAGAATTGATTTGTTATAATAATACAAAACCAAAAATAATAAGTACAACAGCAAGAGCACACGATTTTTTTAGTCTCTCCTAAAAGAAAAGCTCTTATGTATCAACAGTGGTCTCAATGGTGTAACTTTTTGCTAATTGAAGTCCGAATTGCAGACTAATTAAATAGAAGTTATGAACATGAAAAAAAATTCCTGCATTAAGACAAATCACAATTCATTTTTTAAAAGTTATTTTGTTACTTTTAGTAATCTGAATTGTATATTCACATGGGGTATCTATTTTTTTATTTTTTATTTTTATTTTTATTTTTTTAATTTTTATTTTTTTTTTTTAAGATTTTATTTATTTATCTGACAGAGAGAGATCACAAGCAGGCAGAGAGGCAGACAGAGAGAGAGGAGGAAGCAGGCTCCCTGCTGAGCAGAGAGCCCGATGTGGGGCTCGATCCCAGGATCCTGAGATCATGACCCGAGCCGAAGGCAGCGGCTTAACCCACTGAGCCACCCAGGAGCCCCTATTTTTATTTTTGAGAGAGAGAATCTTAAGCAGGTTCCATGCCCAGTGTGGAGTCTGATGCGGGACTTGATCTCAAAACCCTGAGATCATGGCCTGACTGAAATCAAGAGTAGGACACTTAACCAACTAAGCGGCCCAGGGACCCCTAACTTATTATTATTTTTTAAGTAAACTCTACTCCCAATGTGGGATTTGAACTCATGACCCCGGGATCAAGAGTGGCATGTTCCACTGACTGAGCCAGCCTGGAGGCCCTCACACTGGGTATCTTTAGAAATGAAGTTAGCAGAAATTAAAAACAAAAACAAAAAACCAACTTCAATACATAAACATCTAGAGTTCAATTTTCTCCTTTTCTTTTCTTTCTTTTTAAAAAATATTTTATTTATTTGACAGAAAGAGTGATCACAAGCAGGCAGAGAGAGGGGGGAAGCAGGCTCCCTGCTGAGCAGAGAGCCCGATGCGGGGCTCGATCCCAGGACCCTGAGATCATGACCTGAGCTGAAGGCAGAGGGTTTAACCCACTGAGACACCCAGGCACCCAAATCTTCTCTTTCGTCTTAAAAAAATAAAACAACAACAACATTTTAGAGAAATATACACACAGGATTAATAAAATTGTACAGAAGGGCTTTTAACAGAACACACACTTTTTTACACCTTCCGTGGAATCTTGACTTAGCAGACAAAATTTAGAAGTGCCATGGCAGCCTCTACGAATCAATGACTGTGAAAATGGGTCCTGCAGCCCTCCAAGTGGCTGGCTTCCACGTGATGTCAGCATGGCAGGAAGTGGGGAAGACTCCTGATGTCAGCATGGCAGGAAGTGGGGAAGATTCCCTGGATTACAAAATATTAAAAATGCAATACTTCTGTCTTCAAGCAGAACCCAAAGCTGCAATTTCTTTTCTCTTAACCCCAGTGCACACTGATGAGCTCCATGGTACTGTGGCCATCAGGCTTGTCTGCAGTGTGTGTGTGTATGTGTGTGTGTGTGTATGTTAGAAGGCCCCTTCTCACTTCTGAGGGGCAGCAAATATTTTTTTGACAGGAAGTAAGATCCAGCTCCTTGTGAGCATAACAGAGCATCTAAACTACCCACGGTAGGAGAGGTTGCTGGAGCAAAATAATCACAGACCAAAGTTGTTGTGATGTTCCCAAATAACTCTGTGTTGCTAATCACAAGGAATTCTTTATAAGTCATTCTGGGTAAAAATAAAACAGAGAAAGATCCAAAAGCTTGAAATTGAGATCAAAGCAGGATAAAAATTCACCTTCTGAAAAAACCAACTACAAAAGACTTCTTTTGGGACAATAGAGGAAAACTGATGGGGCAAATAAGAGTCAGCAGAATAGGGTGCATGGGCCAGCATTAACTCACGTCGGGTTCCGCGAGGTAGGACTGCAACGCAGCCACATCCATTCACTTGCGTACTGTCTGTGGCCGCAATCACACAGCCGAGTAGTTGTGACAGACACCACATGGCTGGTGGTGTCTCAACTCTTTACCATCTGTCCTTTTACAGAAAAATGTCTGCTGACTGCTGAGCTGGGGCATTAAATAACAGGAGGGAACTGGTGACATGTTTCGTTGGTGATGATGATGATGGCACTATGGTCACCACAGATGTCTTCAAGAGATCCAGGCACAAATATTTAGGGGTGAATTACCATGATGACTGTGGCTTTGGAAGTGGCACATCAAAGAATAAAAGTGTAGAGAAGTTAATGTCAGTCATGGCTGATTTTAAGTGGCCGGGATACAGCTATTCTGTATACTAGTTTCGCAGTAATTCTGTACGTTTTAATTTCTTTTGAATTTCGATTTTATTTTTTTAAGGTTTGAAAGTAACGTGTACCTAACGTGCAGCTAGAATTTATAGCTCTGAGATCTCGAGTCATATGCTCTAGCGACAGAGCCAGCCAGGTGCCCCTATATGTTTGAATTTTTTATGACATAGAGCCGGAAAACAATTTAGTCAGGTTTAGGACCGCCTTCTTTTGCTCTAAGTCTCAACTGTTTTTAGATGGAATAACCTTTCTTAGGAAAGTTACTCAGCACAAGAAAATTCTACTAAAATAGTGATATGTGCAGAGCTCTGGACTCTGTTCTAATTAGATTTTATCTGCTTATATCATATCGTGTGTCAGCAGCTGCAAGATAACCCATTTTTCTGCTTCTGGACTATAATATGCTTATCACTGTTTGGGAATGCATGCTTTGAGGGAGGGAAGGTATTATATTATTCTATAATGAATAGATCTCTTGCTAAAATATTTTTATTTTTTACCTGGAACACCTGGCACCCAGAAACAATTTTCTTTTGTTAGACTATTTTTTTTTCAGTGTTAAAATTATCAGTTTGCTGCAAAGAATATCGTGTTTCAAATGTGTGAGTTTCTTTGCTATTTCATACTTCATGGTCATCTATCCAGATTCCTTCTGGAAGGCAGAAGTACCTTCCGGAATGGCACAACCAGCAGCCAGAACAGCTTCCATCTTGGAGCGGTGGCAGAAAATGGCAAACTTAGCAAATGACAATGCCCTGCAGCCCAGACACTTGTACCAGATTTGCTGTGAGAAACAGAGGTCACGGTTTCACTGAGTCTCGGTTTCCTTATGTTTAAAAGGGCAAAAGAGAGGCCCTTGGGTGGCTCAGTGGGTTAAGCCTCTGCCTTCAGCTCAGGTCATGATCTCAGCGTCCTGGGATCGAGCCCTGCATCGGGCTCTCTGCTCAGCGGGGAGCCTGCTTCTCTCTCTCTGCCTGCTTGTGATCTCTGTCTGTCAAATAAATAAATACAACCTTTAAAAAAAAAAAAAAGGGTAAATGAAATTATCCTACATGGTAGGCAAGAGGGGAAAAGGTTGAGAAGGTCCAGTGATATCATGCAAAAAGGTATGGGATGTGAACCCTAGACCATCACAGCCCATGGGCCAAACTGAGCAGCTGGTTGTTTTTGTAACAAATAAATAAAATAAGGCTTTATTAGAACACAGCCATGCTGTGTCTACATAAGGTCTATGGCGGCTTTTGCATTACAGCTGAGTAGTTACTACAGACCATGTGGTTGGCAGAGACAAAAATTTTTGCTATCTGGGCCTTTACAAACAATGAGTTGCTGACTTTGGCTCCAGACAGCCAGGAGCTTCTCTAACAGTCCGGAAGTGTGTTTTGGTCACCGAATCTGGGTCACAAAGGGCCTCTGAAGAACTCGCCATTGAGTTTCATCACTAGATGCACCGAATCTGTGGCTCAGAAAGGCAAAATGATGTCATGTCACACGCACGTACTGTGGCCGTCTGGAGCACACCACTGCCACCCTCCGGCCAAAATTAAGAAGGCAGGGATAGAAAGTGAAGTTAGGAAGGTTAGTTGGGTCCCGGCTCAAGTTTGAATGGCTGTGGTTCAAGGACCAGTCCCTGCAAGGGGGAGGTCAGCGTCAGCTTTATCACAAATCCTGATCTTAACCGAAACCTACAATCAAGCCTGCAGCAGCAACATCTATAAGTGGGAAGCAAGCTTCCAAGAGTTCAAGGGGGGGCTGGCAGCAGGCAGTCTGAAAAAATCTAGGTCTCCTTGCTCACTCCCGCTGGAGAAGGGGGTGGAGAAAAGGGGGTGGTTGGCAGTGGCTAATATGTACTGACTACCGGGGAACACGGCCCACCGTACCCAAAAGATTTTTACGAATTTATTCGATTTCATTCGACCTTCACAAACACCATATGGTACTGGGAAGGTCCCCACTGAAAGCCGTCCGTGGAGGCTGAGACTGGGGTTAAGTGACTTGCTCAAGGTCAGACAGCTGTCAAGAGAGTACAGCGGAGACTCTATTAGGTCTGTTTGACCTGGACACCTATGTTTTTCCTATTAGGGCACAAGATACAGTTCGCAGGTGACAGGACTGAGGCGCGCTCACAGCTGGCAAGAGGGCTGAGCTGGGCTTCAAATCCAGCGCAGGCGGTGAAAATCCCGAACTGCGTTTTCCAATAAGTTTTTCGCTTTTCGGTCCCGTCCCATCTCTCCGAGCACCCTGAGAGTCTGCGCCCGCCGCTGCCACCCCGCCGGACGCCGCCTACCTGTCGCGGGGCCGTCAGTGTCCCGTCCACGTCGAAGAGGCACAGCGCTGGGCCGGACGCCGCCATGTCGCCGGTTTCCATCCACTCGGGATGGGACTCGTTGGCAACCAGGAACTCGGCCCAGAACTTCCGGGTTCGCCCCCCCGCTCCCACCAGCCCCCGTACCGCAGGGCACGCTGGGGGAGGAGCATTCCCTCCCACGGTACCTGGGATTTGCGTCGGATATTCTTTCGGAACCACAAATCCCAGGATGCAATGCGCCTGGACGGCGTCCTATGACGGTCGAGCGCGCGCCGTCAGAGGTTCCGGGGGCAGAGGGGATTCACTTCCGGTGGCAGGAAGCGAAGCCATGGTAAGAGGGTGGTTGGCGGGAACCGCGGGAGGTGGTTCGCTTTCGGGGCGGTGGTGAGGCTTGGGCAGGCAGGCAGATTCCTGGGGTTCTGATTCGGAGAATCCGCGGTGGCGGTGGGGGGGCGGTGAACCTCCGGCGTAGGTTAAGGCTTGCTGTGCCGCACTTTGCTGCGCTCGGATCCTGTGGGCGACAGGAGCGCTCTCTGAAATTCACTGAGCTCTGTCCCCGTGCGTCAGATCCTCGGGTGCTCCAAGTGCGTTCGAGGTCTTTGAAGCCATTGTCTCATTTGGCTTGTCGTGAATCCCGTTTATGAAAGGCAAAGAAACCGAGGCCCAGAGAAGTGGAGGAACTTGCCCGAGGGGCCACAGCTAGTGTGTGTTGGAGCCGGGGTCGGAGCCCAGATCAGGCCCCCAAGCCAGGAGCATCTTTCACTGCTCTCCTCGAGGTGTACAGCGGCGCACCTGGTAAAACCCTTGGGCTGCGGGTTGGCGCCTCCCTCCCCGCCCAAACTGGGCTCAGAAAACAGCGCTTCCCCTTCAGGACCGAAGATGATGCTTTAACCTGACAGAGAATCGGGAGGTTATTAGAAGTATGGCAGGGATTTGTTACCCTTTAGGACATTGGTTCCTGCTGGGGAAAGTGTTCCCACGGCCTTATGCGTTCGGCGCCCAGCCCAGAGTTGGCCGTCCCTGGGTATTTGTTGAGTGAATGAAGGCTCTGCCACCTTTCTTGTACCTCTTTGGACTGTCTGAAGGAAAGAGGACCAGTTTGAGAGTCAGACTGTGCCCCACTCACTGGCTGTGTGTCTTTGGGCAAATTTCTGACCTTCTCTGTGTTTAGTTTCCTCAGTGGTAAAGTACAGGGGACCCTTGAACAATTAGGGTTTGAACTGTGTCCGTCCACTTTTGTGTTGACTGTTGAAAATAAATACAATGGAAAAATTTTCGGAGGTTTGCCGTAATTCAAAAAACCTGGCAAATGAACCGCGTAGCCTGGAAAGACGGAAAAAATAAAAACGGTATGTCACGAATGCCTAAAATACAGGTAGATACTAGTTTATTTTATTTACTACCGTAATATACGCAAGTTTGTTTTAGAAAGTTTATCAGAATGCGTACAGAGCCTTGGAGAACTGTACAATGGCCTCATTCATAGTTGAGAGAACCAGAAACATGAAGATGCAGTGTTAACTCCCAACTGCGTAAAATTAACCGCAGTACACGCTGTACTACTGTAATCATTCCGTGGCCACCCCCTGCTGCTGTTTCGGTGGGCTCAGGTTTAGTATGTGCTTCGCGTGGCGTGTGCTGCCCATCATCTCCGTGTTAGCACGTCGTCGCTAGTAAATTGCGAATGGCAGTAAAAAGTGATCCCCTGGTTCTCACGTATTTTTCATCGTGTTTGGTGCCCTATCGTAAACCTTGAATAACACCAGGGGACCCACACGAAATGCCGCTAGTGGTTCTGGAAGTGCTCCCAAGAAGCAGAGGAAAGTCATGACGTTACAAGAAAAAGTTGAATTGCTCGATACGTACTGTAGATTAAAGTCGGCAGCTGCGGCTGCCCTCCATTTCAAGATGAAGGAGTCCAGCGTGAGGACCATTGTAAAAAAAGAAAAGGAAATCCGCGAAGCCGTTGCAGCAGCTGCGCCAGCAGGGGTGAAGACCTTGCACTTTTTGCGAGATACTTTTTTATCTCGTATTGAAAACATAGCCTTTATGCGGGTGCAGGATTGCTGTGAGAAAGGCATCCCTATGGATTCTAAAAGACCCAAGAAAAAGCAAAGTTGTTATATGACAACCTGAAGCAAAAGGAAGATGAAGGAACTAAAGCTGGAGAATTTAATGCCAGCAAAGGATGGTTTGATAATTTTAGAAAGAGGTTTGGCTTAAAAAATGTCAAGATGGCAGGAGAAGGAGCTTCTGCCGACCATCGATAAGTTCGCATGTCAAGAGCTCCTAGACTGCGCGCCAGAGGAGTTAGCCGAAGGCGCCTCCGTGGGGATGAGAGCTTCTGGACCAGTGCCACGTGAGGAAGATGTAGAAGAAGCAGGGCCAGAAAACAAGTTGACGTTAGACAACCTGGCAGAAGGTTTTCGATTATTCAAGACGGCCTTTGACTTCTTTTACAACATGGACCCTTCGTGATTCGGGCACTGAGACTCAAGCAGGTGATGGAAGAGGGCTTGGTGCCATACAGAAATATCTTTAGAGAAATGAAAGAGCAAAAAAGTCAGACAGAAATTATGATGTGTTTCCCTAAAGTTAGGCCGAGTGTGCCTGCCTCGCCCGCCTGCCCTTCCGCCACCTCCACCTGTCCCACCCCTGGCACCCCGGAGACCGCAAGACCAGCCCCTGGGCCGCCTCGTCCTCAGCCTACTCAGCAGGAAGGTGACCAGGATGAAGGCCTTCCCGCTGACCCGCTTCCGTGTAATAAATAGTGAAGAGTCATTGTGGTGTACGGTTAAACTTCCCTGTTGTGTGTGTGTGAGCGAGTGTCTTCACGTGGAATCAGTAACTGTGCCAAGAACTGTAGGGGACGCTTTGTGCCATCATCCTCTGGCGGGGCATTGACCCTGTCAAACATGTGCAAGAGGCCTCTGGAAGTGGGTAGCCTGTCCTTAGAGGCTGTCAGGTGAGTACTATGTAATATCAAAGTAACTGTGTGTTCTTACTGTTTGCTAACGCTGCTTTATGCCATCAGAGATTTAATTGCCTTGCAGTATGCCCCTTACCTCCCTCTCCGCCGCACCCCCCGCCCCGTAATTGGAGAAAATGCATATCAGTCTATCATCAGTCCTAAGTGGTTTTCTTAAAAAAGGAACAGTGTTTCCCATACTGTATTCTGAACCTGACAGTAATACTGTGTGCCATAAGAATTTCATAAGGGTTCATTCATTAGCGTACAGAGCAGGCTCCTGGGAAACAGTAGTATGGATTACTCCAGGCTGCCACTTTGTTTCCAGTCCATGAATTGTTGTTCTTATAAATAAATAGGGATCTCCCTTTTAGCCTTCCTTTTTTGTGTTTGGTGTCAGTAACATAGAAACTATCTACCGTGTTTTGTGTCCACTAAGACGTGACAGCGTTGATGTGGCTACTGACAGTTCATCTTGGAAACAAGGTAAACTTAATGGTACCGATAATACAATACTTTAAATGTGTTTTCTCTTGTGGTTTTCTCCCCCCCCGCCCCCACCGTGGTTTTCTTATTCACATTCTTTTCTCTAGCTGGCTTTATTCTAAAAACGCAGTATGTAATACGTGTAACAACAAACATGGGTTAATCGACTTATCAGTAAGGCTCCTGGTCAACACTAGGCTATCAGTCGTTGAGTTTTTGGGGAGTCAGAAGTTACAGGTGGATTTTTGACTGCATGGGGGGTTGGTGTCCTGAACCCTTGCAGTGTTCAGGGTCAGGGTCACGGCATGGTCTTACACCACCTGTGTGAAGCTCACGTGAACTTAAGGCATCCTTCCCTGTGTCTCTGCAGTAATCACAACCTCACAGGACTGGCGGGAGCCTCTGGGTAAGGGGCTCTGCGCATGTTTGTTTTTTTAAAGATTTTATTTATTTATTTGGCAGAGAGAGATCACAAGTAGGCAGAGAGGCAGGCAGAGAGAGGGGGAGGAAGCAGGCTTACCGCTGAGCAGAGAGCCTAATGTGGGGCTCGATCCCAGGACCCTGAGATCATGACCTGAGCCGAAGGCAGAGGCTTAACCCACTGAGCCACCCAGGCGCCCCTCTGCGCTTGTTTATTTTGTGATCAGCGTGGTTGAGTTCTCGAGAGCAACGCTGTCCTGTCTCCCTTCCAGGCCGCCATCCTCCGAGCCGTGCCACGGTTGGCAGGCCCAGCTGCCTGGAGAAGGCCTGTGTGCGGGCTGTGGTGCCGCACCGGGCAGGATCCTGGGAGGTGGATGGGGAGCAGGACCCCCACCCCGAAGGAGAAGCCTGCAGGCACGGACGCGGAGCAGTTCCGGATGGTCTACCGGTTCGATGCTATCCGAGTCTTCAAGTACCTGTCCCGGCTGAAGGTGACGCAGACGGCGCTGACGCTGCTGGCCCTGCCGCCTGGCTTCTACGGGTATTCGCACGGCCTCGTGACTCTCAACAACTTGTGCCTGGCGGGTGGGGTAGCCGGCTTCGCCCTGGCCATGCTTTTCTGGATGAGCCACTTCTTCCGGAGGCTGGTGGGCATCCTGTATGTGAACGAGGCGGGCACTGTGCTGCGCGTAGCCCACCTGACCTTCTGGGGCCGGCGGCAGGACACGGACTGGCCCGTGGCCGATGTGATCCCCCTGACAGAGAGCGAGGACCGGCCCCAGGAGCTGTTCATGCGCATCCAGCAGTACGGCGGGAAGCAGACCTTCTACCTCAGCCTGCGCTACGGACGCGTCCTGGACAGAGAGCGTTTCACACAGGTGTTTGGGATGCTGGACACCCTCAAGTGAGCTGGGAGCTGGGCCTCCGGGTGGCCCTGGGCCGCCCGGATCTCCAGCAGGAAGGCCGAGGGTGTGGGTGAGGCCGCAGAGCGGGATCAGGCCGCTGGAGACCTTGCCAGGGCCTCCCAGCTCTTGTCTTTTGGGATGAGGAAATTACGAGGCAGGAGCTAGTGACTGGGTTTAGGAGAGAGGTCCTTAGTACAAATTCTTACTGTATTTGCGTGCGACATTCAGCCAGATGATGGCCAGAAGTTTCTGTTAACCGCCAGTTCTTGGATGAAGCTATGTCGGGTTCACTCAAGCGGTGCCGTGCTGAGAAATCGGAAGGCGGGGAGGTGCGCGGGGGGGAGCCCAGGATTTGGAGTGAGAACGCTCGGGCGCTGTCCCTTCTCAACTCCCGGTCCTGCAGCAGGTTATCGAGTCTTGCTGAACCTTGGTTGTCGCATCCGTGGAAGGGAAAATCCTGCTTGTCACATGGGATGGGTGTGAGAATAAACAGTAAATGTCAAGGTCAGTGCAGAGGTCAGGGTGTGCTGCAAGGCTTCAGGGCAGTTGGGAGGGAGGTCCCAAGCCCTGTGTCTGGCCCCCTCAGGGGCTTACCCCGAGAAAGGACTGGGAAGAAGCCTAGATAGAGGAGGGTCATTTGACCCCGCCGGGATGGTGACCGCACAGTGACCGGGACAGGTGTCGGCCCAGTGAGCACAGCACTTCTGCCAAGATTGTGTTCGCCACCCAGACGCCTGAGGGCCCTCCCGTGGGAATGCTCTGCGATGTGATAAAGTGAGATGAACTGTATTCTGGTACCTTATTTTATAAACCAAAGCTGACTATATGCACTGCCTTTCCCTGCAGTCAGTGCTGCATGTCTGTTACACAGTCGGTAACAGTACAGAGGAGGGAAGGTGTGATCTCTCTTATTCTGCCTCTCAGAAGTCAGTAAATTACATGTTTCGTTGTGTGGACTTCTAGCCGTTTTTATTGTAAAATGTACAGAATGTAAATTTATCCTTTTACCAATTTCTAGTGAACAGTTTAGCGATACTAAGCGCGTCTACAGCGTTGTGCAACCACCGCCTCTGTCCATTTCCAGAACTTATTTTGTCATCCCAGGGAGAAACTCCATTCCCATTAAACATGACTCCCCATTCCCCCTCTCCCTGGCCCTTGTAACCACTCGTCTGCTTTCTGTCTGTGTGGATCGGCTTATCCTGGACTTTTGGTGTAGACGGAATCAGACGCCCCGTGGTATGTGATGTCTGGCTTCTTTCGCTCGCCATCCTGTTTCCGAGGCACATCCGGACTATAACACGTATGAGCTTCATTCCTTTTTGTGGCTGAGTAACGTGTGTGTAGACCATATTTCGTTTCTCCATCCGTTGACGGACATTTGCATTGTTTCCAGCGCTTGGCTCTTGTGACTAATGCTGCTGTCGTCATGGGTGGACAGAAGTCTGAGGCCATGCTTCCGGGCCTTTCGGGTGTGTGCTGAGAACTGGGATTACTGGATTGGTGGTAACTCGTGTTTACCCTTGTGAGGAACCACCAGGCTTTCCCACAGTTACTGTGTGGTCTTATATCCCCCCGCACTGCGTGAGGGTTCCAGTTTCTCCGTGTCCTTCTTTTGGATAATCGGCGTCCTAGCAGGTGTGAAGTGGTGTCTTCCTGTGCTTTCGGGCTTTTCTAAAAAAACACGGGTGTTATCTTGTACCTGGAATTGTTTGGGTTTTTTGCTTCCCAAAAAACATGACTATCTTAGTGGTAAACCATTGGAAATATTCTGTCACAAGAAAATAAAAGCCTTGTAACATGTGAGATGTCTGATGTTAACTAACCATATTGTAGTAGTCGTTTTGCAGTGTATACATATGTAAATCATTATGTTGTACCCTAAGTTGATACAGTGTTACATGTCAGTTATAGCTCAGTAAAATTGGGGAAAACAATAGGTAGCTCACCTTGCCTAAAACACAAGGTGCAGATAATTTGATTTTTTCATTTAAATACTCTGTGTGAAAACAAATTCAGAAATTGCAAAACACCTCACTGAGTGCTTGTAGCTGGTCCTTTAGCCTTTAGTACTTAAGTCATTTCCGTTTTTACAAAAGAATGTGGCGTATGAGGGGCGCCTGGGTGGCTCAGGCTGTTAAGCACCTGACTTGATTTCGGCTCAGGTCATAATCTCAGGGTCATGAGATCGGGCCCCATGTCCCTCTCTTTCTCCCATCACCACCCCCCTGCTCTCCCTCCCTCCCTAAGAAATTATGTGGCATATCAAATGCATGGAGAGTGAGCCTTCTCTGTAGACTGAAGGTGGCGTTTTGAGAAAAGTCACTAACACGAAAGAAGTTTGGTTTTCTTAGTTAATTTATTCCATTTCACAGACGCAGGTAAAGCCTGTACCCAAGACTGTTCCTTTAAGCTTCCGGATCAGCCCTTCATTCTGTCCAGATCTCTTGTGCCAGGCTCTGCTCAGCACTGACCACAAAGCGGGGGATTGGGGTCCATCTCGGGGGGAGTCTGGGAGAGGAAGGACAGCCGGTAAACCAGTGCACATATGCACTTGGGTGACTGGGAGCAGTTGGGGGAGCGGGTCGCCATGAAGAGGAGGCAGGGCCCAGAGCAAGAGCGGCGTGCACGTGCTGGGGCCGTCCCTGATTTGATCCTAAGCACTAGGGAAAGCCTGGAGCATCAGAGTGAGAATGGTGGAAGGAAGTGTGGGAGCTTTTACATTTATATATTTTTAAAGACTTTATTTATGTGATAGAAGGCACAAGCCTGGGAGGGAGAGAAGCAGGCTCCCCACTGAGCAAGGAACCTGTTGGGGGCTCTATCACAGGACCCGGGGATCATGATCTGAGCTGAAGTCAGACACTTGACCCACTGAGCCACCCAGGCACCCCAAAGTGTGGGATCTTTTAGAAACAAAAAGAAACCGCACTTTGTAATTTGTGTTTAGTTGTAGTTAAAGATGCAAACATAATGGTTGTAGGCTTGTGGATTTGATTCCTGAGGTTGAAGACCCTGGTCTGGGGAGTGTGGTTATGTCCTTCAGGTGTTTGGGGACACTGGGCACCCACCGTGTGGGCAAAGCTGTGGTCTTCCCAGACATAAGGGCTCTGCATGCAGGAGCCCGAGCCCTGACCCAGAGCCTGGGTATGCATCTGGGTGTCCCGGGGGCCACCACCCAGTTCACGAGCACTGGCTCTTTCTTCAGGGGAAAGGCCATGTTGTTCCACTGACTTCTTGTTTTAGGCAGACTCAAAAATCTGACCAGAAGTGGACCACTTCTCCCCCTGTCCACCCCTGCCATTCTGATCCACACCATCCTCACGTCTCCTCGGGGCTGTTGCAACCTGCTGCTGCCATGATCCTTCCCCTGCTAGAGTCCATTCTCACAGCAGCCAAAGCGATCCTCGGTTTTTGTTTTAGTTTTTAATGTTTATTTACTTAGAGATAGACCATGGGTGGGAGGAGGGGCAGGGGGAGAGGGAGAGCGACTCCTCAAGCAGACTCCCCACCGAGCATGGTACCCGATGTAGGCTCCATCCCAGGACCCTGAGATCACCAAAGTAATCCTTTATTTTATCTTTATTTTTGAAGATTTTTTTCTCTATTCATTGAGAGCCAGGGGAGCGGGAGAGGGAGAAGCAGACCCCCCACTGGGCAGGGAGCCACTTAACCGACTGAGCCACTCAGGCACCCCTATGAAATGTCTTAAGAGGTATTAATGATTTGACTTTGATCTCATTAAAGACAAGAATTAACTCAACCGCTGATGTTGGTCTAGTTGTAAGCTATTACCTGAGTGAACCTCACCCCTGGACATTCTGGTTGTGTTCGGGATGGGTCCCCAGAATCTTTTTGACAAGCTTGACGCTGATTCTGAAATGCAGCCAGGCTGGGAATTTCAGGAATAGACTATCAAAACAGAAAACGCTAGAGTAACTCATCCCTTCGGACTTCGTGTTCCTGGGGTTCTCAGCTCCGGCTCCATGTGCAGAATCACCTGGAGAGCTTTGCAAAAATGTGGTTGCCCAGGGGCACCTGGGCAGCTCAGTGAAGAGTCTGCCTTTGGCTCAGGTCATGATCCCAAGGGTCCTAGATGGATCCCTGCATCGCGCTCCTTGCTCAGCTGGGAGCCTGCTTCTCCCCCTGCTTGCACTTGCTCTCTGTCAGATAAATGAAATCTTAAAAAAATATACCATTGCCCACACCTGTGACCAGGCATTGCTGTTCAGGGTTTCTCAGGTGATTCTCACGTGTAGCCTCGGTTGACAGTCACTGCCCTGAAGCATCGCACACTGGAGGAGAGAGCCCCGTCCTCAGCAGCTGTGGCAGGAAAGAGCCTCCATTTCCGTGGGTTGTCGGCTCACAGAGCACCAGCAGAGGGCACACAGCACATGCGTTGTTCCATCCTCTTCTTGCCGAGCCAGAACCACAGATCTGCACTTGACCACCCAAGGGCCCCTGCGGCACACACCAGGAGGCCAGTACCTGGGAGATGTCCAAACTCACCTGTGCGCAACCCCTGCGGATTCTGGTAGATGCTGGTATTTGAGAGAGAGAGAGAGAGCACTGAGAGAGGCAGAGGGAGAAGCAGACTCTCCGCTGAGCAGAGGGTCTGACATGGGGCTCGATCCCAGGACCCTGAGATCATGACCGGAGCTGATGACAGAGGCTAAACCCACCGAACCACCCAGGCGCCTTCGGGGTATCTGTATTTTTATGCTTCCTAGGTAATTCCAAGGCACCCCAACTTTTGAGACTCACTGGGATTTACCCTTCCTGAAGGCCATGCAGATAATAAAGCATCTGCTCTCAGGAGATACAAGTGGTCCTTAGATACATGGGCGATTTCCCCCACTTTGGCGACAGTGCCCACGTGATCATCTGATAGAAATACCCAAGCAGACTTAGGAGGCTGTTCCTCGAATGTTCCTAATAGTAAAACGCATGAACAGCGGTGACAAAACTGGAAGTAAACTGAGTGTTTGTTAGTAGGTAACGTGGTGAATAAATGTTGGTAGAACCATACTGTGGACCATTATATGGCCCTTCGAAGGAATGATGTTGGGGGGCGCCTGCGTGGCTCAGTCCACCGAGCCACCCAACTCCTGGTTTCATCCCAGGTCACGATCTCCCGGTCGTTGGACTGAGCCCTGAGTCGGGCTCTATGCTCCGCAGGAGTCTGTTTGAGTTACTCTCTCCCTCTGCCCCTCCCCACCATGCTCTCCCTTTAAATTAAATAAATACATCTTTAAAAAAAGAATGAGGTTGAACTATGTCTGCTGATGTGGAAAGGTAACCATAGGATAATGGTAAGTGGAAAAAGCAAGCCACAGAACAGTATAGTTTCGTGTGGTCTTGTTTTTGCGTTTGTATAAACTGTGTAGGTTCTAATTTGTTCACAGTGGTTACGGTCGGGGGTGGGGCGTGTGGACAGGACGGAGGGCAGACGTCCATGTTCAACTTTATAACCTTCTAATACCGTTTTTAAGTTTTTATGACAGAGCATGTTGTCTGGCTTCACAGATGAAGAAAAATGCTGTAAAAAACTCTCAGGGGCACCTGGGTGGCTCAGTGGGTTGAGCCTCTGCCTTCGACTCAGGTCATGATCTCAGGGTCCTGGGATCCAGCCCCGCATCAGGCTCTCTGCTCAGCAGGGAAGCCTGCTTCCTCCTCTCTCTCTGCCTGCCTCTCTGCCTACTTGTGATTTCTGTCTGTCAAATAAATAAATAAAATATTTTAAAAAATTTAAAAAAAAAACAACCAAACCAAAAAAACCCCCAAAACTCTCTTTCAAGCCAACTCTGTAGGTGAAGGGAAGTTTCTCCACTTTGAATTCCATTCTGGACTCAGAAGCTAAGCTGATGTCAGGAAGTCGTGGAGATCGTTGGTGACATGGTCACATTTGTCCCTTTTAGAGTGGTTTTCCTGCCTGTCTGCTGAGACCCATCTGAACTCTGGGCGCCTCTGTGCCCTGGGCTGGGTATAATTTAGCTGCAGGGGATGGGGTGGTCTGTACCACACCCATTTCCATACATTACTTGCTAGGGACTGAAGGTGTATCCCCCCGCCCCTGCCGTGAAATTCACCCGTGTAGTGGTGTTTGGAGGTGTGGGGCTTTGGGAGATGATTAGGATCCCCATGATGGGATTAGGACCCTTACAAATAAAGAGTCTTCATATGTGTGTGTATGCCCCCAGGAAGGCCATGTGAGGACACTGGGGGAAGAGGTCCTGACTAAGAACCTGACCATGGACTTCCAGCCTCCAGAACTGTGAGAAATACATGTCTGCCATTTAAGCCTTCTGGTCTATGATTACTGGGGAGGTCCTCAAGGGGGTCTGTCTGCCAGTTGACCCTCGAACCGGCCCCAGGCAGTCGAAGGTTCTTCAGCCCCTCCCCTGTCCTTGGAATGTAGATTCCACCTGACTTCTCTGTTTCCAGAAGTTGCCCAAGGACACAGCCTTAACACAGGGATGTGGTGTTGAGCCCATCTGCGCGGTGGACGCCAGTGAAGGCCTCCATATAAACTCTTAAGTTTCTGGCAGGTGGGTTTGGAGAGCCCCTCATCTTGCAGCTGCCCGGGACAAGGCTTGTAAGTTAAGTTCCCTTATTACCCCTGCCACCTGCCCATCACGGGTGGCTTGCCTCTTTCTCGGGTCTCGCCCTGTCCCCCACCCCGCCATGTATGGGGGCCAGTTCCAGGATGCACCTGGGGAGCTCACAGGGGGTTGTAAGCCAGCAGGGGTATTCCTTCGTAGCCACCTGCGCACACAGACGTGGTCCCCTAGAGCACAGTGAGGTCAGAGCTAGTCAGGGACATTCACGGTGCGTGCAGCTGGGAGCGAGTGTCCCACCTGCGCTGCTTACCAAAGATAAGACTTCTACCATTCAAAGACCACGTTTAGTGCCCTCCCCAGCACCGATGTGGTGGGCTCTGCTGCTCGCAGGGGTGGGGGGCAGTCTGGGGTAGACTGCCCAGATGGCCAGGGGTGGGAGCTTTCCTTCCACTGCTGCTTTGTGACTTCAGCCCTTGTGAGTCCCCACATGGAAAGCAATAAGGTCCCTTTGAACCCCAGGCAGAGTCCAGCTTTTATGGCCTTGTTTTGATCCTGTGGCATTCAACTATGAAATCCTGCCCAATTAATCAGGCAGGGCCCATACCATCTGGCCGTGTTTGTACCAGCTCTGGTGACAAAACATCCATTTCACTGATGAACAGTTGAGATATATTCCAGGACTCGGCTCGGCTTGTATCCGCTCCAGGAAGGAGACTTAATATCTACGGGTGGGAACTTAACATGGACAGAAACAGACCGTTCAGAAATAGAACCCTAAGTGAGACGCTGTATGTCCTGCCACGTTGTAGCTGTGACCGGTTAGAGAAGTTCTCTCTGTGCCTTGGGTTCTTCCTGTGGGAAGCAGCGGTGACCATTGCACCCACCTGGGCTGGCGGGTGGGGGACTGACTGGCTACCCGGAACACACTTAAACTGTGCTTGGTCCAGGGCAGCATTTGATAGATGTTAGCGAGCTTTACTGTTAGCGCCCTCCTTCTGCCCAGGAGGTTCAGAGAGGTGAAGGGACTTGCTCAAGGTCACCCAGCTAGAAAGCAGCAGAGTTAGGTCCTTCCCCTGCAGCGTTCTGCCTCCCCAGCAGCAAAGGAGAACAGAAAGTAGAAAGCAGTGTCTGTTTCTAACAAAGAGTGTTTGACCGTGAGGTTTCGGGATCTTGCACCACCCACTTTAGAAGTTACGTCAAGAGCACATGTGAATGCCGACCAGCTCAGGTTGACTTTACAAGGCAGATGGGCAGGCTGGCAGCTAGGCTGGCCATGGGAAAGGTCCTGGAATGGAAGACAGTCCCTGCCCGCCCCCGATCCTAACCCGACTGCATGTGTGTAGACACACGTCTGTTTATACACTAAGAGACCATCTTTCATACACCTGTGTGTTTCAAATCCTGGCTTCCAAGCAGTTCCCCCAACCTCTTTGAGATCGTTTCCTCACCTTAAAAATAGGCATACGAATACATAGCTCATAGGTTTGTCGGGAAAATGCACATAGTAGATGCTCAACAAATGATTAACTGTCATGACTAGATGTGATTATTTTAAAAACACATTGAATGGTAAATCTTGCCGTCCAAGAAAATTCTTTTATAGACATGTTGGGTATCCAAGGTAGAGGAAACCTGGAAAACCACAGATCCACACCTTGGTTTTACAGGTGAGAAAAGTCAGAGCCACACAGGGTAACTGACACAGCTGAGAGAATTAGTGGGGGGGGGGCCATGATCCCCGTTCCAGGTCAGGCCGCCAAGTCATCTTGACTGTCCTAGATTCCTGACTGGTCTCTCGGCCTCCCCGTCCTTCACAGGAACGCTCAGCATGGTGGGTGACCTCCCCACCCCGCACCACAGCGTGGAAATGCAGTGCCTCTGAGCAGGGCGGGGAAGGTCCTCTATAGCTGAGCCCGCCTATTTCTTTGGTCCAGTCTCTGGCTCCTGTGGTCTCTCTGTGACCACATCACAGGACACCTGTCCTTACCCTGTCTTTGTGCTTCTGGTTAGCTTTGCTCTCGGTCTAGACTGCCTTCCGTCCCTTCTCAGAGTCACTGGAGCAGTCCTGCTCTACCTTGAAGATGGAACTCAGGGACCTAACTTCCAGCCCAATGTGGGGCCTGCACTTCCTACCTCTACAGCATCTGGGGTCTGCCCGTATTCTGGTCCCTACGCTGGCTTGCTGTGACCTCTACCCCACCAGGAGATGAGCTGAGTGTGAGGATGATGCCCTGTCCACCCCTCTGCCCCCACCACATGCTAAGCCCTCGAGCTCTGGTGACGTTAGTGGCCTCACGGTGCTTCCTGAGCCCAAGGCAGACTTACGCAGGCAGAGTAATCCCCCAAGACCTCCCTCAGTGGTATATAATAGGTGTTTAATAGGTACTTATCAGATGATGACTTAACTAAACCATTCCCAACCCCAAAAAGGCCACGTTCGTGCTCATGTTTCCATTATAAATTTTTTAATTAAGAATACTGATTAACGCAGGAAACAGATTTAATTCACGGAATTGTGTATATGGTCATCAGTTACATTGTGACATGTTGATTTCTTTATCATTGATTGGCACTGTCAACAGAATACTGTAAACAAGATCACTTCGAATGTTTAAGTCGGTGGTGCTCCCACCTGGGGTTCTCTACCATGAGCTGATCTATGTATGTGTATATATATACGTATATGTAGAGAGATAGGTATAGATACACAGGTATATTAATGTGCACAACTTTGCATGGTTACTGAGTGTCAGTAAAAATTATAAAAAAACACCCATTTATTATAATAAAAGTGAGGATGTGCTAAGACTTGCTATTACAGGACCTTGTTTTCTGTAAAAGTAACAAGACTTGCTAGAGATAGTTAACTAAGGTCTATGGCACTGATGGGAGATGGATTCATTCCCAGACCGTTGGCGACAGAAGCACTCTGCGGGCCCCGCCCTAGCCAGCCACCTGTTGGCTGGGCTCCCCGTTTTTACCCACCTCAGCCCTTACAATCTCGAGCCCTGCCGAGAGTCTTTTCCTTGAACTTCCTCCAGCTGTACACCCACCCCCAAAAGAGGACGCCTCAGGAACTCGTGTGATGCCCTGAGCCAACAAGATCGTGTTGAAAAATGGCTTAAAACGTTTCACGCGAGGGAACTTCCCTTGGTAAGGAGTGAATAAGTCTGGAGGTGCCTTTCCAGGTAGAACGATTTCATTTCTCCATGATTGCCCCGTGAGAGAGAACAAAATGCCTATAGCCACTCTCTCTACCGAAAGAGTCGAGTTTCTGGTTGCGCCTTGGCTTGAAAACCTTTTGGACTCCGGGGACCTTACTGCCATTGGCACCCAATGCTGAGGTTCTCCAGAGAAAGCCTACTTATGCCAATAAATGAATTAGGGTTTGGTTTGCATCTGGCTTGTGAAATAAGGCCTTAACTCTTGGGATATTGCCTGTGGAATCTGGGAAGGTATGAGACCATGAACTGGTGTGTCTTTGAACGTGCTGTCCCCTTTTCTGCAACACTCCTCCTTGCCTTGTCTGCTTGGAGAACTCTGGCTCATTCTACCAACCCGTGCTCCATGTTACTTTCTCCCCGAAACCTCCTGAGCCTGCCTGCCACTCCCTCTGACTTCCTGACGTTCCCATACATCTGTCACAGCACTTGCCACTCGGCTTGGATTTCCGGTTGAAGAATTTTGTCCCCAGTGAGATGGGAGTCCCTTGACAGCAGGGACCATGTTGTATTCCTAGTGCTTAGCACTGGGCCTGGGACAGGGGAGGGACTTGGCGAGAGTTCCATGAAGGAATGACAGAATAAACAGATGGACATACGAACGAGTGGTACCCTGCACAGAGACGGGCAGACACCTCCGTTCAACCGGCATAGCCAACAGCGCTACACCAACACAAGTCCTCCTGGAAAGCCATGGTTAGCACAGACCCCAAGATGAGGCGTGCGCCAGAAGCCACGGATCTGACCGCGTCTGTTTAATACGCACTGCGTTTTATTCTCGACAAACACAGGTGGAGGACCACTGGGAAGAGTGGAAGCAGAAAAGAAAAAGAAACCACCACCACCCGTTTGAGGTCTTGGATGATTAGTTATTAGAAGATCAAAGAGGGACGCCTGGGTGGCTCAGTGGGTTAAGCCGCTGCCTTCGGCTCAGGTCATGATCTCAGGGTCCTGGGATCGAGCCCCGCATCGGGCTCTCTGCTCAGTGGGGAGCCTGCTTCCTCCTCTCTCTCTCTCTCTCTCTCCCTGCCTGCCTCTGTCTACGGTGATCTCTCTCTGTCAAATAAATAAAATAAAATCTTTAAAAAAAAAAAAAAAAGAAGATCAAAGAGCCGAACTGAAAATCTTGCTGTGTCCAGTTCCCAAGACAGCCGAGCAGGCAGCGGGAGGCGGAGCGCTTCCCTCGCGGCCTCTGAGTCCGCTCACTGAACACCAGTCTGCTGCTGCGGGACAACCAGAGGCTCTTTGTAGGAGCATCGGAAGTCTGATCGGTTCCAAGACTGTCTTGCCTCCAGAAGAGGCCCCTTGGCCTCCGCTAACGTCCAACTCAGCATTTAACTCTCATCTGCCTGGTAAGCTACGTCCTCCTCTCTGTCGGGAAAGCCTAACCTGGAGTGGCCAGTACAAGGAAACCACCTGGAACCCACAGGCTATCTTCTCTGCATGGTGCTCTGCATGGAGTTTCACGGTGCTACCCTCAGGAAGAAATCTAGCTTAGCAACCAGTTCTCCGTGCTGGAGGGCTTCGCACAGCTCTGCCGTCTAGAGAAAGAGCCCCTGGGGCAAGGGGTCCATGGGTCAGACCCCAGATGCCCAGAGAGACGGGGAGGTGGCTCTGCTGCCCAAAGCCCTGGGCTTCCGCTCCCGGGCCACTGGCTTGTGCTTCTGACCTTTTGGCTCCTGTGTGTCCCCGTGGATGCTCAGGAGACACACTGGGATCCCAGGACTGGGATCACGTTTAACAGAGGGGACAGAGTCGGGGGAATGGAAGGTGGTGAGTAAGAAGTGCCGGTGATGCCACCCAGAGAGTCTCCAAGGCCAAGCCCCGTCAAGGACGGAATTCACAGTTTAGAGGATGCCCAGATACACTGAGTGGAGCGACCCCTTCCTGTACTGCAAGCTCCAGCCTAATGTTCCTACTGTCCTGCCTTTGTGTCATCTGTCCTGTCCTTTGCTGAACTGTGCATGGGACCTGCTCAGAGCCCCAGGCTGGGCGGGAGGGGGAGAGCATGCCTGTCTGCATCAGGCGAAGGGGGCCTGCATCCTTGATCACGCAATATGGCACTCGAGAGGGACCGGAACCCAGAAGTCCCCGCCACCAGTCCCGGGAGCAGCTGTCATTCCTTTGCCTGGCTTCCAGAGAAACTGTTGGGGTCAAGGTGGGCACATATATGGCCAGGACCCTCATGGCCCTGCCGAAGACGATGTCCAGGGCTCACGCAGACTTTCTGGGCTCAGACCCACGTGTGTCATTGGCTCTGCAGGGAGGAAAATCAAAACCAGCCCCTCCCGCCCGCCCCCTCCCCCCGAAGCCACCACAAACATCCCCTCCCCACAAAGAACCCTTCCGTTTACGCATTCGCCTCTGATACTTTAAGTGAAAACATGAATTAGGCAAACTAATCAATTTGACAACAGTTGAGATCGGGGCTTTCTCAGAGCGTAGTGGAAATGGCTTCTTTACTTGAAGTCTGCTAAGATGTCGCTGAAAATATTGAGGAACAGGTGCGCGTGGTGATCCCTGAAGACCAGAGTGGGGCGGAATCGGATGGATTTGTCCCCGCAGCCTCCCAACACCACGCCTGAAAGCAGAGGCAGGAGGGGAGTCAGCGGCCTGGGTACAGAGCCGCGCCGTGGCCGCTGGGAGGGGGCTGAGTGAACCTTCCTTCCGTCCAGCTTCCGTCTGTCCTTCCTCCTAGCCTGCCGGCAGTTCTCTCTCTCCCTCCCACCTTCCCTTCTACCTCGAATGCCTGCTCTGCTGCCCCCGAACCAGGCCAGCTGAGGCCTGCCTTCCAGAAACTCGTGGTAGGGTCAGGAAGGAAAGAAGCAAACAGGGAAATGACGGAGTGCAGGGAGGCCGGCAGCGGGTGCGAGGGGCAGAGCTGTCACCACGGAGGGCTGGACCTGCTGATTTTAAAGGGCGTCTTCAGCACTGACTAGCTGGGTGTCCTGGTCAAGGTCTCGTCGTGCCCCCGAAACTCAGCTTTCTCTTCTTAAAGAGGAGGCGAGTTACCCCTGCCCCTCAGGAATTCTGGGAGGGAGCAGTGAAGGGGCCGTGTCTACGCTTGACCCATCTTAGGGCCTCCGATCGCACACTCTGACCCCACTGCGCCTCAGCCATGGCTTCCCATAGCTCAGGAAGAAGCTGAGACTCTACAACGGGCTCTGCAGGCCCACGTGACGTGTGCCCCGTGGCCCCTCCTCACACCCGTTCCAGGGGCTTCTCTGTCTCTGTGGGCTCCATCCTGCACACGTCCCTCCCTGTGCCTAAATGCCCTTCCCCACCTTCCCCTGGCCAGCCCTGGCTCCCTGGCTAGACTTGAGGTAAAATGCCTCTTCCTCGAGGAAGCCTCCCCTGATTTCCTGGTCTGACACTCCCCCCCACCACTCTTCCATCCTTAGCCCCTTTTCCTCCTTCCTAGGATGCAGAACTGCAACCGATGGTTTACGAAAAGCCGTCTCACGTGTTCCCTGCATGCTAGACCGTGAGCTCCTTGGAGGAAGGGCCCCGATGGTCTAGCTCCTTCATCATCTCAGTTGTCTCCTTTGTTGTGTAACTCACCTTCTCAGTGAATGTCTATCGAGTGAATAAATAAGGAAATCCCACTGGCCACTGGCCCTTCTTTTCAGAAAGAGCACTCAGACTGTTTTCAGCCCCTTGAGCCCTCTGCCACCTTGTGCCCCACGGTGCACCGTCCCCAGGTGACCCGGATCCCTGATGTAGTCCAGCTTCCAGTCCTGCTCACTTACCTTTGTTTCTGGCCATTAAAATGAGTTTATTCCGTATGGTTTCATCGGGAGTGTCAAAGGAGCAAAAGGTGCCTCGTCCTCTCACTCTGCTGATGAACTGGGGGTACCGGGCCTGCAATGGGTAGGGGGGAGGCCACGTCAAAGCCCATCACCCAGGCAGCAGCCGGGCCGTCACTGCGGCGTCCCACGTGCCCCCCAGGTCTGGCCTTCCGGCCTCTGCAGCTCCAGCAGGACGGCTGCGGTGTTATGGGCTCTGGCTCTGTACACATCCAGTCCCGAGTCCAAAACCCGATCTGCCTCTCTCTCCTGAAGCACCCTGTAAGTGGCCCATGCCTCCGTTTCCTCTTCTATAAACAAGGATGTAAATGCTCTCGTCCCCCACAGGCCGTGGTGGGAATTTAGTGACCCAAGATGGGCACTCAGCAGGTGCTCAGAGGACGTCAGCCGTCCTTATCAGAACTTCCAGAAAAGCTGTGATTCTGGTAGGAGAGGAAGCTCATCTCATTCCAGGCTCTGAGACTGGGTGCTGGGTCGAACGGTGCTCCCCTCCCCAAAGTCACGTCCACCTGGAACCTGTGAACGGGACCTCACTTTGAAGTAGAGTCTTTGCTGATGCAGTTAAGAGGAGATCACGCTGGATTAGGGGGGCCCTAACTCCAGGAATCGGCCTTGTTACAGGAGGGAGATCCGGACAGAGACGTGGGCAACAACAGAGGCGGGAAGAACAGAGGCAGAGGCCGGAGTGTGCACCCACCAGCCAGAGGACGCCCAGGATCGCCGGGCGCCACCAGAAGCCGGGAGAGGTGTGGGGTGGATGCCCCCTCTGCGCCTTCGTAAAGAATCACTACATGTGCTGCTGTCTTACAGGTTTCAGACTTCTGGTCTCCAGAACAGTAAGAGAACCAGTTCTTGTTTTAAACCACCCAGCTTGTGGCCATTTGTTCCAGCAGCCCGAGGAAGCTCCGGAGTCACTGGGCACGGAAGACCTCGGTTCTTCCCCACTGCATCATGCGGAAGGACAATCAACAGGGCGTGCGACCGCAAATCACCTCAGGGCGGGGGCGCCTGGTGGCTCTGTCAGTTAAGCATCCGACTCTTGGTTTGAGCTCGGGTCATGATCCCAGGGTCGTGGGATCGATTCTCCCTAACCCTCTGCCCCACCACCCCACATGTGTGCGTTCGTGCTCTCTTTCTCCCTGTCGAACAAATAAGTAAATCAATAAATGTTAAAAAAACATAATCGCAGGGCAGCGGGGCAGAGCCGAGGGGCGAGTGTCACCTCATTGGTGCAAAGAGGAGATAAAGCCACATTCTGGTGTTAATAAGGGCCCACATGGGCGCCAGGCACTTACATGCATGGTCCACCAGCAGAGGAGGACCCAGTGGGTCTCCACAGGTGGGGAAACTGAGGCTCGGAAGTCCCTGCAGCACTTCCTCTGCTTGTTCAGGCACCTGCTGCCTGGCTGGAGGGTCTCAGCTGCTCTGACAGCCACACTTTACCTCTTGAGCGTCTGGGCCTCCTGGGCGCCCCTAGAACATGGACTTTGAAGTCCTCCAGCATCAGGTTCCAGCCCCACGGGTGTCATATGGAAGCTGTCTCACTTTGGACAAGCCAACAGCCCCTCCATGCCTCAGTTCCCTCACCTGTAAAACTCGGGTAGTAATGGTGGCTACACTCACCGCTGCTGGACTTCACCCCGCGGGTGTCTAAGAGCCCCTGTTCCAGGCCGGGCACGCAGCAGGCGCTCAATAATGCAGGCTGTTACCACAACTGACCGACCCCCACTCTCCACCCTCCTTACCATCTCCCCTTGGTGGTTCTGCTCATGTCACAGGCAACTGGACCCTCCAGCTCCCAGCGGAAGGGCTCTTTGTGACCGTCAACCAGGGAGGGTCAGCTGACCTCCAGCTCCTGAGCGGGCTGTGCTCCCACCGGCCCTGCCCCATCTGGGAGAGTCCCGTGCACGTGCGTGTGTGCGCGCGTGCTAAGTGGGGGGAGGGTGTCGGGCAGGGAGCATGACAGAAAAAGGCAAGCAATGATAACCAAGAGCTGTGTCGTCCCACGCGGCAGCCACGTGTGGCCTGAGATGTGGCAAGTGCAAGTGGAGACACGCTGTCCGTGGAAGGTCTGGGCCGGGTTTCCAAGTCTTAGAGAATACAACATCCCACAGTGACTGTTTTCTGTACTGACGGCAGGCTGAAATCATCGTGCGGACGTGATGGGTTAAGTAAGACACATTATTGCTAACTTTGCCTCCTTCCTTTTTACTGTCCGTCTGTTTACTAGAACGTTTAAAATCACTTCTGTGGCTTGTCCCGTTAGTGCTACTGTGGAGTGGTACGTGTGAGAGGACAGTAGCAACAAGGGACGAGGTGACGTGTCCGGGGGAGTGTGAGTGGGGTGTGTTTGCGAGGCTTCCCAGAGGACGGATGCCTGAACCTAAGAGAGCCAGGGACGGGGAGTGGGGGAGGGACGGACCCTACAGAAACAGAGAGCTCGGATGGTGCCCTGGAGGGCGGGGAGCCATGGACGGGGGAGCGCGAGGGGTACCTGGAGGTCCAGCAGCCCCGTGAGCAGGGCCTTCCCAGCATGTGCTGCGTTGTTCAGCAGGTCCTCCCGCTTGATGATGTTGATGACCTCGGCCAGCAGCAGGTTCTTGGACGGGTCCCCCAGCCAGGTGTTGAAGATCCGGTATGGCTGGAATGAGGCCCAGGGTGTTGGAAGGGTTCATACACAAGCACACCCTGGAGGGGCCCCACTTCCTTCAGACACGTGTCCATCTTGGGAGGAGAGAAACTAGACCAAACTCCCAACCTAGCCCCTGCCTCCAATGCCCCTACCTGCGAGGCTATCAGGCAGCCTCAGACCAGCTGGACATGCTCGAGGCCTCCAGAGCTAACCCTTTGCTCTGGAAAACCAGCTGGAGAGGGCCCATGGCCCCGACCAGCCCCCACCCCACGCACTGACCAACGAGCATCTACCAAGGCTTGATAGGGTAACGCACATCATCTCACTGAAACAGCTGCTACTGTTAGGGAGACCAAGTCGGTCCATGCCCTAGACAATCCCTCAGTCCTGGGGCAACCATGACAGTTGGCCCTTAACCACTATAATCCTCATTTTCCAGAAGAGGAGTCAAGGTTCTGAAAGGTTAAGTGATTTATCCTGGAAAATACAGGTGGGGAGTCAGGAGTGGATTGGTGGCAGTCTGACTTACAATGATCACCGATTTACTCCTCCATGAATTATTCAGGTGTTAGTGCAGCTAACTAAAACACACTTCCTAGCCTCCCTTGGAGACAGGAGCGGACATGTCACCAGATCTTAGTCAAAGTGTTAGAAACAGAAATGTTGTGGGATTTCTGGGAAGGCTGCTTTATTAAGACAAGAAGGGGGCCACTTTGTCCTTTCCTCCTTTTTCCTTCCTACTGCCTAGAACTGATACGTGATGGCTGGAGCTCCAGCAGTGATTTTGGATCATAAGGCAATCTTGAGAGTGGAAAGCACATGCAGGAATAGTGGAAGAAAAGATCCCGGGCCCCTGATGACTATGTGTGTGTATGTGTGTATGTATGAGGACCCCTATGTATATCTGGCAGTACAATGTACTGGTTTAGAGCATGGGCTCCTCATTTGAATCCTGGCTTTGTCACTTAACAGGCTGTGTGACCTTGGACAGTTTAATTAACCTCTCCATGCTTGATTTTTCGTTGGCAAAATAGGAGAGAAAAATAACACCTACTTGGTTAGATTGTTTTAAGGATTAAAAGGACATGAGAAGTACTTAGAATGGGGCCAGGCACAGAGCACATGCTCAGTTCAAAGCAGCAGCTATTAACAATATTATCATACGGGCACACGGAGATCAGGAGACTGACAGTGGGCTGTGAGGAAGTTGCCCCGCACAGAGCTGAGTGATCATAACCACTGGTTAATTACACTAGTAAGAAGTGGGTGTCAGGGGCCCTATGTGACCTGGTAGGTGTCCACTCAGCTCCTGGTTTGGAGAAAGGAGTGATGGGGAGCCAGGGTTGGTGGCTACTCACAGCATTGGGCCTGAACTCCTCCTTGTGGAAGAAGCCCCCAGTCATCATCTTCTTGCTGAAGGTCATCACGTCTGCAGGGTCGGCCAAGCCCCAGTGCTCGTGGGCCCAGAACTTGCCTGTGCAGCCCCCTCCCGTCTGGACCTCGTCCACCAAGAATGCACAGCCGTGCTGGCGGAGATGGGAGAGAAGGAGCAAATCAACACCCACCACCTCGACCAGCATCCATCCAGCCAGAGACGCACCGCTTTCTGGTTTGTGAACCAGGCCCCTGCTCCTGGGCCAAGCAGGTGCATCGGAGCTGGACCTGAACCTGTCCTCAGTTACTGCTGAGCTAGAACAGGACCGTAACATCGAGTACGCCCTGAACCCACTCCCAGTGACACTGGATTCAGCTTCAGGCCCCAAGTGAGTCAGCGGACTTCCTCCGCGGGCTGGCAGTCCCAGCAGAGAGGCCCAGTCATGCCTCCCAGGCTCTAGCTGTCCTGTTTGCCGGTTCCACTCGCCAGCCCGACCGCCAGTTACTGCGTATGTGTTTAGAGCAGCTCCTGTCTTACTGGCTGGATATGCCAGCTGCACGTGCACGCGGTATTAAAGTAAACACAGGATATTAGTCTCGAGTCTGCTCGCTTTGCGTCTGTGGAGTGTGGATCACACTGGGCTGAGAGATGAGGTGGGGTCTGTAGAGAGAACAGGAAGCTGAGGCCTTCCCAGGCATCCCTGGATTGGGCAAGTCCCTGACTAACGTGGCACGGTGGAGGCTGGTTCTGCAGTGAGATTTTAGGGACAAACTCCCAACCTAGCCCCTGCCTCCAATGCCCCTACCTGCGAGGCTATCAGGCAGCCTCAGACCATCTAGACATGCTCGAGGCCTCCAGAGCTAACCCTTTGCTCTGGAAAACCAGCTGGAGAGGGCCCATGGCCCCGACCAGCCCCCACCCCATGCACTGACCTTCCTGGAGATGTCTCTCAGCTTCCGGAAGAAGTCGTCAGACGCGTGGTTGTCTCCGCCCTCTGACTGGATGGGCTCCACGATGATCCCGGCCACCGTCTTCTTCTTTTTCCGGTATTTCACAATCAGATCCTCTACCTGCATTCCCAACAATGGGTGCCTAGTAGGGCAACCTCCTAGGATGGGCAGGTGGTCTCCCCTTCCCCCGGAAGTGATGCCCGACACGTGTTCACGTGTACTTCCGGCGAAGATGGCGGCAGCCATTCAGAGCCGCTCATGTGGGCGGGGATGCGCCCTACTTGGGCCTGGTGCTAGCACCTGCGGGGGAGAAACTGAGGACTCGGGCCACAGAGGGACTGAATGAGACCACCCAGCACAGGCCCGGCGAATGGGAAGGAGTTGCTGCCCCCGCCGCAAGTACGATGCTACGGCCACTGTATCGTTAGCATGATACTGGTAGGAGAGTCCTTTCTGTGAAGAATCTCAGATACGAATTTGTTTAAAAAATGGTGATTTCTAGAAAAACTCCCATTACATATGTAGCTAAATATTTCTGGTGCATGGGGCTGTACTAGACTCCATTCCCATCTCTCTTCTTTACCACAAAGTACCTAGCACCTAGCACCTTGCTTTGCACGCAGTCCATGTTAATTATTAACTGATCGAAAAGGATGACAGTCTAAGGGGCACAGCTGCCTCAAACCAGCCTCATTTGAGCTCAGATTCCAAGCAGGAAGACTTTCCAGTGTCTTTTCCCCAGCAAAGACTCCTTCCATAGCCTAACACGGCACGTAAGATGCAGAACAGATGGAAGGAGGGCTGCTGGTGACGGCAGAGGCGCGGCATCAGGGCTGTCCCTCCCCTACCCCTCACTGCAACCCCAGAGCAGCCCTAGGACTTGGAGCGGGCGGAAAAGTGGTAGACAACAGGGTCCTAGGCGTCCACTTTTTCCGTGGGCTGCCCTGTATCCTCATGAAGCCTCTCTTGTTCCCGAGTCAGCGAAGCTTACCCCCAAAGAAACTTAAATGGTACCAGAAATCAGTACCGGAAACAGGGTGATGGATGCCAGGAGGCAAAATCAAGGTGTCCCGTTCCTTTTCCCGGTGCGGAACATGTGGGTCACAAGGCCTCTCTGTCCCCACACCCCTCCCAGGGACCGCCACGCAGGTCCCAGACAAACTCTGAGTGCCCCTCCCCGAGGGGAAGGAGACGGGGCGGTGTTACCTCTTCGAGACAGCGGGCTTCTTCCTGCTGGTTCTCTTTCACAAAATCTTCCAAAGGGTATTTCAGCCGTGGGAACGGTGCAATGGGCCAGTCGAAGGAAGGGATGTCGATCTTGTGAATAGCTTTGGAGTGCGTGGTCGCTAAGCATCCTAGGCCAGCAAAACACAAGGCGGTTGGGCTTGGGGAAGGAGGAGGAACAGTCTTCGAAAAAGCAGATCACGGGCAATTCAGGCCATGTCTTCCAACCCCCAGGGAGGCCTGCTGCCTGGAGTTCCTGTGGTACCCTGATGCTGAAGCAGAACCTGTGTGTGTGTGTGTGTGTGTGCGCGCGCGCGCGCGCGCGCGTGTGGGCGTGTACGCATGCACGCTTTCTTTCCTGATTCACAGCAGATTCAGCACAGGCTTTGAAGGCACAGAATCAGGGTTTGAATCCCAGCTGTGCCACTGTCGGACCCTGGCATGTTCCTTCCTTGCTGGGCCCTGATCTCCACATCGGCAAAGTGGGACTAACAGCCCCTGCTCTGCAGAGAACAGCGTGGAGTTGGTGAGATGCTACGTGAAAACGGCCAAGGTGGGATCTAAGGCGACTGTCACTGTGGCTGCTGCTGTTAATCGTAGTCTAACTGCCACCAGGGGCTCACACAGGCCCTCCTTACCCATGGTCCTCCCGTGGAACGCGCCCATGAACGAGAGGATGCTGTACTCGGGGCAGCCGGGGGCCTAGGACCAGAAAACAGTGGTGGTCAGTCACAGTCTTAGGGCGGGGGATCGTACTGTTGGCCCCGCGAGCCCAGAAGAACACACATGTCTATCAGAAGAACCCGAGTCCGCTCTCAGGACCAAGTGAAGACTGAGTCCCAAGGTCTACACCTGGCCCACAGACATTCAAGTGAAAATGTTTTCAATCAAGAGATTTCGCGTAACTATCTAAACTTCTGGCTTCTTACAAGTTCTGCATCATCTGCGCCCATTTTCCTCCCGTGGCCACAGCAGGTGGCTAAGGCCTAAAGGCTGGGCGGACACGTTGCCCCAGGGCCCACCACCTGCTTTAGGCTGCTGGGGCTTATGAGTTTTGAGCTCATACTGTGACCAGACTGCTCTGGCTTCCACTGCTCTGGTGGGCCAGACATCTCCCAGGATACAAGGCTGGGCAGGGCATCTCACTGCAAGTCTCTGGGCCTTTGGAAGGGGTCTGCAGACTGGGGCCAGAGTGGCAGCCTCTTCCTATGAGGAGGCTGCCCCGTGTTCAGGAGGGACGCAGGAACTCCCATGCAGATGGCACAGTGGCCTCATTTCCAACCAGGCCAGATGCATTTCCAGCTGCTTTAGGCAGACTACTGGAAACCCAGAGTTGCTGAGAGGCTCATATCACATTTTCTCGGGCTGGCTGATCTTCTCGGGGTCCCTGACAGCCCCGGGGAAGAGCACTAACCCTCCTTCCCTGTCCCCCAAACTCTGGAATACCCTTCCTGTCACTCTCCTTAATTGTCCCCTGATGCCGCCACGAAACATCAGCAATAGGACCTACAACTGTGACGGAACAGGATGTCCATGGGGGTCAGGTGAGAAGGGGGGGAGGCATGACCCACTGTTTATTATAAAGACGGCCAGAAGGAAAAAGGAAGTGCTTAAGTTTATGGAGGTTTGTGTGAACACAGAGAAAGAGGTGGATTAGGGGAGGAAAATTTAAGGAAGCATGAAAAGAAATTAAAAACAATCTTACCACCCAGAGGCAACCCACTGTAAACATATTAGCGGGATTTCTTCCAGTAATCTCCTGTGTATTTACTTACATGGTTGACAGCACAGGGTCTGTGCAATTTACCTTCCACTGTTCTCACTAAATTACAGCATGTGTGTCTCCAGGCCGAGAGAAACCCTTCGTGACTGTTTCTGCAGAATCTTGTGGACGTATGCAGGGGATCATTGAATTCAGCGGCTCCTGTTTTTTTGTTTTTTGTTTTTTGTAAGAGCAGCAGACACTTCTGTCTAAGTCACTGAATGGGGGAGGACAGGCCTGCTCTGGTTGAAGCTGGCTGGGAGCTTGCGATCTACCCCCCTGGTTTTCCCTGTGCCCCTATGCTCACCCCTCACCTCTGACATTGGCCTCCTTGGCACCTCTGTGGACCACTAGGGTTCCATTCCCCCTTCCCCATCTATATAGCTGGTTCTCAATCTCTCCTGGTTATCAAGACTACAACCTCCAATGGGGTGAACTCCCTTGTATGTGCATCTGTGCTGACATTTTGGATGATTCTGGTGAATATATTAAAGGCTCCTCAGACAGTCGAATTCTGTCCTGGGAAACTGATGTGTGCCGGTCAGGAAGGGCGCCATTCAGTCTTGACACCAGAGGAATGGACCAGGGAGTGGGAATGCTTGGGAACCCCTCGGTAGGGATGTGATGTCTGTGTCCCTCCCAGATATCCATGTGGAAACCCTTACCCCCCCTCCCCGAAATGTGATGGTGTTTGGAGGAAGGACCTCTGGGAGGTGATCAGGGTCGGATGAGATCATAGGGTTGGGCCCTGGTGATGGGGTCGGTGCCCTTAGAGGAAGAGATCCCAGAGTGCCTGCTCTCTCCTGGACATGTGAGGACATGGTGAGAAGGCACCGTCCACAGGCCATGCAGAGGGCCTAGCCCAGGGAATGGAACTGACCTTGACCTTGGACTCCAGCCTCCTGAACTGGGGGCACATACTCTGTTGTGTAAGCTACCTAGTCTGCGTGTGGGACTCTGTTACAGGCGCCGAGCTGCGTGGGATGCCTCCTCCCCGAGAGGGCCAGGGTGTGTGAGCCGCAGGAGCCGGAGGGCGGGGCAGGAGGGCGCGCTGTGCTCACCTGGTTAATCATGCACGTCTCCAGCTCCTCTTTGGAGAAACCCGTCTGACCCCTCTCCTTGTTCTGACAACACACAACAGACAAATCTCAGATACTCTCCGGGGAAGGAGGGCCTTCCCCGTTGTAGCAGACCCACGTTCGGTCGGGTCCCTAGCAAGGGCTTTCTCCCGGCTGATCACATAGGCTGACTGGCCCCTCTGCACTAGCGCGGAGACTGCATTGAGCTTGCAGCAGCACGAGGGCGGAGCACACAGGAGCGTCACTGTGCTGCCAGCAACGCCGGAGAGCTGCTGAGATCGGGTATGGGATGCGAAGGAAAACCGGCGTGGTGACATGGGGTAAGTTGGTCTCCCCACCCCCCACCCCCCGTGGGATGCTTGGGAAGCCCTGTCCAGGCAGTGGCCCTCTCCTGATTTTAACCGTGGGCATTGGCGGTCAGTACTCCGGCCAGGTGGGAGGCACAGATGGACAAGGGGTGAGTGTGTGGCTGGAGACTGGGGAGCCTGTGTGTGCACGCGTGGGTGTGCATGCACACGCGTGCAAATGCTCATGCCCCAAACCTCACCCGGTACCACATGAAGATTGTCTTAAAGGCATTTTCGTTGGAGCAGGAGCCGCAGGACATGGTGATAAGCTGGGACATCCCTTTGGGAGCCACCTGCAGGGAGAGAAACAGTTGTGGCCTTGGCTCCATAGATTCCCACTGGCCCTAGCTGGTGCTGAGCCTCCGCAGGGGCCCACGCTGGGCACTGGGGGCCGTGGGGTGCTGGGAGGGATCCAGGAACGTCCCAAGCTTAGCAGGACTGGGAGAAAGGGAACAGGAAAGCTTGGAAGCTGGAGGGCAGGGAGGAAAAAGCCACAAAGAAAAGCCCAGATCAGCCTACCCAGTGCACCCGCCATCCCCTTAGATGCCCACATTTTATAAGTGGGAAGCTGAGCTTCAGAATGACTTTAATTGGGGCGCCTGGGTAGCTCAGTAGGTTAAGCCTCTGCCTTCGGCTCAGGTCATGATCTCAGGGTCCTGGGATCGAGCCCTGCATCAGGCTCTCTGCTCAGTGGGGAGCCTCTCTCTCCCTGCTTGTGGTCTCTCTCTCTCTGTGTCAAATAAATAAATAAAATCTTTAGAAAAAAAAGAATGTCTTTAATTGTTGTAACTATTAAAACTGAAATGTCAGGGAGAGGTGAACAACAGGCAAAACTCTGAACAAATATTAATTTCCCCTGCTTCCTTTTTCAGGCACACAAGGGATCCCTTCTTTTCTTTAAAAGGAAAATTGAAAATGCTCCTCATGAGAAAAACCAGCATAAGAGCAAGACTGAAGTAGACACACCCCATCCTCAAAGGGGGTGGCTCTCGATCCTTTCCTCCCGCTGCTGGTACCCCCTGAAAGAGATGGAACCGCCCCCCAGCGGGGCTGGAAGCCAGAGGCAGGTCCCAGCAGGGGTGGGCAGTTCCCGAGAACTCACCGAGAGCAAGGACTCCCGCAGCTTCTCCACGAAGTTCTCCGGAGGAAGGATTCCAAGGGCAGGTCTGTTAATGAATGTGGTCTGCAAAAAGGCAGGAGACAGCCAGTGACTTCTCAGCCCTGACCCTGCTCTCTACCGACCAGAGACCAACTGAGAGCTTCTCACAGAGGGTGTGTTTGGATCGGTGTTCGCTAGGTGCTGGGAACGGCCCACTTCGGGAGAAATCCACTAGGATCACTCTAGGTGTAAAAAGATACCGTCATATTTCCTGGTTGTAATACTGCACTGTAGTTCTAGAAGATGCTACCATTGGGGGAAGCCGGGAGGAGGTACACTGCATACTATTTTTTGCTAACTTCCTGTGAATTATAATTAAATCATAATTTTATAATTAACCATCATTATGATTTTTAAAACCCACCCATCATCATGGCTAAAAAACAGAGCGGACACTAGCGAGTGCTGGGCAAGGGCGCAGAGCCACTAGGACCCTCGTTCACAGCTGGTGGGAACGTACCCGGGTGCAGCGTGGCCCTTTCCTACAATGCTGAAAACACACGCGCGCCGTCAACCGGCAGCCCCTCCTAGGTATTTACCTAAGTGAAACGGAAGTGCACGTCCACACGAAGACGTGAGCGTACGTGCATGTGTTCGGTGGCTTTTATGTTTATTTGCCAAAACCTGGAAAGGACCAACACGTCCCTCGGCTGTGGTAGGGAAAGTCGAGTGATACCTGCACGCCATGGGAATCCGCTCAGCCCTAGAAGGAACCATCTACCGACACGCGCCCTAACATGGAGGGACACGGAAGAGTCTCAAAGTGACCGTGCTGAGCGAGGGACCCCAGAATCAGGGAGGTACGCACCACATGGTCCCCTCCATAGGACATTCTGGAAAAGGCAAAACCAGGGGGATACACGGCAGCACACGGTTACCAGGGGCTGGGGCGGGACGGACTGCACATGGGCTGGGGAAGTATCTGGGCGCCAAAGTGTCCTGTGTCTGGACTTTTAAATTCTCTTAAAACAGCCTCTGGTCTAAGGGACAGCCGCACACTCAGGGGGCTGCCTTCTTGAAGAGAACCAGCCCCTCTCTGCCTGATGGCTTCGAAACACAGGTGTGCCCACTAGCTGCCATGCAACGGGGTTGGAGACACATGCCAGGGCAAGGGTCCCAAATCTCCCCACAAGCTGGTCTGCAGAGACTTGCTTTAAAGTGAGGATAAAGGAGAGCATTTCATTCTGGAAAGACGCCGACCATGGGAGAAGTTTCGATCACGCGGGATGAGGCTGTGTGCTCGGATGGAGGAAGCCTAGAGCCCGCTCCCCCTGGAAGTCCAGAGTGCCCTGGGCAGGGGTGGGGAAGGGTCCAGGGAGGGCCTGCACAATGGGGAAACAGCAAGGTTGCCTGGAGGTGGATTTGGGTTTTGAAAAGGGATTGGGGTGCAATGTGGCGTCCTAGATGGGATCCTGGGAGCAAAATAGGGACATTATTGGGGAAAGCAGGGGACTCTGAACGAGGTCCGCACTACGTAACGTGCCCATGTTAACTTCTGCGTTTGATGTGGCGCTACAGGGAGGGAGGGAGGTGTTGGCACTGGGAGAACGCGGTGAAAGGCAGGGGAGCGCTGTCTCCACCTCTTCTGTACATCTGAAGCTAGTGTGCGGTCGCATCGCCTAGTTAAAAGCGGGGGGAATGACGGGGCTTGGGGACTCTCAGGTTCCTCTCTCAGACATCATCAGTGCCATAATCTCAGTGCGAATCCACATGGCACCATCGCTGGAGAGGGAGGCCTCCTGGTGGCCTCGGGATTCAGCCTGGACTGCCAGAAATAGGGACAGATTCCGTTATTATTTTTTTTTCCTGTTATTTTTCCTGCTTTGTGAGAATGTGGGTGAGTCTAGGGCAAGTAGCGGGGGATGTTAACCCTCCTCACTGTAGGGTTGGGAAAACTGAGGACCAGAGGGGTCAAGCAACCTGCTGCAAATCACACAGACAGGAAGGGGCAGAAGCACAACTCAGATCAGGCTTCCATCCTTTGCCAGAAACTGCAGGCAGACTCCACCCCAAAATGTTAATACAGGATACAAGTTTGCATGGCGCAACCCAGAGACCTGGGCTGGCCTGTAATGCTCTTTGAGGGGCATTTTCTTTTAGCTCTGAGCTGTTCATGGGGCTCCTAAGAAATCAAGCACATGGTGAGATCAGGGTTGAGGCGAGCTGCCATAGCTGGTAGTGGGGGGGAGCGGCTCACGGAGGGGACAGCCGCTTGACTGCCTATCTGGGACCAGGGAGGATGTGGGGGTGGTGTTCTTGTTCCACAAAGCGTGACATTAAGAACAGAAGATTATCTGGGACACCGGGTAGCAGAATCAAATGAAGATAGGTTTCTAGAACCTTGCTGTCAGACTCAGCGGTCGTAAGTGCGGTGTGAACAGAATGGGCTTTGGTTTAAGCGGCTGTGCAACCTGAGGCACAAGCTAAACCTCTCTGGTCTTCAGAGTCCTTATCCACCTTGGTGCCTGCAAGGGGCCAGTGAGACTGCTGAGCGTGCAATGCGGCAGCAGCTCAGTCGAGAAGATCCGTCAGGCAGACAGGCCCGGGGGTCACGGCGGAGGGATGTGTCTGCGCTCAGCAGCTCAGCACTCCCAGGTGTCGCTCCCATTACTCAGTGCAATGACTGTGCACTGACCATGGCCATGGTGACGTAGAAGTTGGAACTGGAACCCAGAAAGTGGATCCAGGGGCCATGGCTTTGTTTTCTGCTGCCACATGAAGTAATGCTATTGGAATTTGAGAGTGATGTGGTTAGGGTACAAAGGGGTGGATTGGCCCCTTCGTAGGACTTCAACGACATGGTAGGAACCTGCCCTTGATGGGCAAAGGAGCATAGTCACCAGCTGAGTGCATTTGCAGCCAAGAACTTGAAGACCCAGCATGTCAGCCAGTGGCCCCCCACCCTGGTGCCCCAGGTGTCCTCCCTGCTTCCCCACCCAGGCTGAGCCAATGGCAGTTGCCACTTCTCTAAGACTGTGCCGGGGGCTCCTTTCACTTGGCCGAACCCAGACTTCTGCAGGGCAATGTCAGCACAGACTGAGGTCCAGACGGACGCAGACCAGGACCTCACCAGCACCCAGAACAGCGCCCAGCATGCAGGAGGGATTCAATCAGTAACTGATGATTGAACAAAAGTCAAGAAATAAGGCTAAAGAAGCAGGAGTCAGACCACCAAGGGCTTGCATCTGAAGTAAGGGAACTGGGGTGCAGCCCAGAGGCAGGGGGTGTGGGAAAGAGTTCAGTGCAGGGCACAGCTTGGAGGAGGTGAGCGTGGGCCTGCTGGGGTGGGGGGCTGGTGGAGAGGGGCTGCTGGGGACATGCAAGGCCGGGGTTGGTCCTGACAGGGTGAGGGGTGAGACGCAAAAAGTGGGTGGAAAGAAGGGAGGATGAAGCCAAGTCTCCTGGGTTCCCGGCAGAGATAGGTGGGGGCAGGGCATCCCCTGAAATCACGTGTTTTCAGGGATGATTCTGCCTCCGGAGGCAGCTGACACCGCAAATGTGTGTGACATGTTTGTTGACACATTTTTTTCAGCACCAACTGCCGAGGCATCTGGGATCCGCACAACGTTTCGAAACAAAGCCAGGCTCTGACTGTAAACATCCGCGTGGAGCCTCCCAAATGGGCTTGCCAGGCACCTTCAGGGGCCGCCCATTTCTGCTCCAGGGGCCCTGGAGTTTGGCGACAAGCAGGGGTGGACGGGTCCCGGAGCCCCTGCCCGTGGGGCAGAGCCTCTCTAAGGGGGGGGACATGCACTTCCTTCCTGTTACCTTCAACTCTGGGTTAAAAGAGACAAGACCTCAAGCCCCGGGAGTCGGTTCCCAACGCGCCTGCCCGCCCCTCCTCCTTGGCCTGGCTTAGATCTCTCTTTGGAAGTCACACTCCCGGTGTCACTGAGCAGGGACACTGGGTGTGGGTGAGGACGTGGAGCAACCGGAACTCACACGCCGCTGTTGGGAGGGACGGGCCGGCAGCAGGGCCACGCCCGCGGTGGCCGGCCGCGAGGCAAACGTGCTCCAATGTTCCTGGCTTCTTCAGGGGGATCGATCCGACGGCCGAGCCGCCGCAGGACGGCCTGTTCATTGCAGCGCACGCACACGGGGGACGGCGATAAAACCCTGGACACGGCCGACCTGTGGCTACACACAAGGACGAACCCGCAGCCGGACTTGGAGGGAAACAAGTCAGGCACGATGAAGACACACACTGCAAGACCCCACGTACGTCCGTACAGAGTGGGAAAGCACACCTGTGCCGTTAGGCGGGAGGGGAGTTAGCGCCGGGCCGGGGGGATGCTGCGGGGGCAGGCGCAAGTCACGCGTTCTCAGCGGCGCGTGGGAAGCCTCCTCCCCCGGGCACGAGGAAAGCACAGACGTCTGCACGGTACAGGGAAGCCTACGGCAGGGGTATCGTAGGTGCTACCTTGGCCTCCAAGACGATGCCACACCCTCCTCCCATCCCGCAGCGGGAAGGCATCATGAGGCAAAAGGGACGAGATTAAGGTTCTGGATCTGCTTAGATAGGGAGATCATTCTGGATTTTCCAGGCGGGCTAAATGCAACCACATGAGCCCTTTGTTAAGAGCAGAAACAGAAGGCAAGCAGAGAGAGAACTGGCCCGGCCATGGCTGGGTTGAGGACAGAAGGACTGCACGAAAGCCCCAAGAATGAGGTACCAACAACCCGAAGGAGCAAAAGCAGATCCTGCCCCCCAGGCCGAAGCTAAGAGCTGATGTCTGCTTTGTGAGACCCTAGCTGAGCCCGCCAGATTCCAGGCCACAAAATCTGTGCCACGATACACAGGTGTTGTTGTCAGCCTTGAAGCTGGTGGTAACTGGCCACAGCAGCAATAGGCAACGTGGCGGCATTCTCATTGGACCACGGCGGGAACAATTAAGGAGATAATCTGGGGCGCCTCTACCCGCCGGGGCCCACGTGGCAGTGTCTGTGGGCACGTTTGGGTCTCACAACTGAAGACCGGGACGCTCCTGGCATGGAGCGGGGAGGCCGGCAGTGTCTCTGAACGTCCTACGGTGCCCAGGCCAGCCTCCCGGCAGAGAAGTGCCTCTCCAGCCAGCACCGGTGCTGAGACTGACATCCGGCCTGCGCAGTCCCCAAGTCTGCATGCTGTCAGGTCCCTGCGGCTGGGCTCTGGCCACCTGTCCTCTTTCACTCCTCGTCCTCATAGCTGCTCTCCCTCCCACCCCCTTCTCCCTGCGGGGGCCCTGGTGGCACCTGCTTCTCCTTCAGTCACTGCCCTGGAAGGCTTCCCTGACCCTCGGCCCCCTCAGTCCCCGAAAAGCCCAGGCCCTGTGCATTTTTTCCCCAGCATCTCCTCCAGCTGTGCAACCTTGGACAAATACTTAACCTCTCTGTGCCTCAGTGTCCTCATCCGTAGGATGGGGATGACAGCGGGCCCGGCCTCATAGACTTGCCAACACTGCAGCTGTGAAGTGCTGAACGCAGTGTTTGGCACACATTTCACACTCGAGAAATGTCGACCACTATTGCCAGCATCATTGTTTCGTGCCGACAGTACTGCTTGCCTCATTCTGTGGCACTTAATATGGATGCAATCCAACGCTTATGTGGGAGCGGGGCTCTGTGGTTTCGCTCACCAAGGCATTTCAGGTGCCTAGCGTACAGTATATACTCAATAAATATTTGTGGAATGAATGAATGAATGAAGGATGAATGAATGAATGGGCTGTTTCCAAAGGAAGGCTGCCCAGTGACACTCAGGATCACCACGAACACTGCGTCACCGGGGACTCACCGCGTTTTCAGGTTGTTGGATCAGCTTCAGGAGAGCAGGGTGGCTGTAGCCTGGGGAGAGAGGGCACAGTTGGAGGCCTGCACGGTGCCCAGGGTCCCCCCCCCACAGCCACCCCCACTTCCTTTCCAACCTGCCACTCCCTTCACAAAGGGCTTTGTTGTCCCTGGCAGACAAGATCCATTCCTGGGGCCCTCCCAGATCTCTGGGCTCAGGATCACTTGGGTTGCTGCCAGAGATCTTTCCAAATTCCCTAGCTGATCCTGAGGCTCGGGTCTGAGCCCTACTGGGCTAGTCACACAGATGGGACAATGAATGCAAGGTGAAGGCCCAATTCAGCACCAGGGCTGGGAGTGGTCCCCCAGGCCAGTGTGACAAACTGCAGATGCAGTGCTCACCTCCCTCCCCGGGGCCACTGGGGTCCAGTCATAACACACGTTTGCTCAGGGACTGAGCAAGCGAATGGTGTGGCCTGCACCTCGTGACCCACGCCCCCCACTCCTTCATGCGGGCCGCGCCCCAGAGTTTCACTGCATCGACTGTCCAAGCTGAGCCTGAGGTTGCAGGATAGGGCCTAGGATACCCTTGGACTCAGCAACTGGTCTTCTATGAATTCACCCTACACACGCGTACAATGAGCAATGCACGGACATTTAACTGTGTCTCCCGGCTTGAAAGCAAACCGACACCCATCAGGGGCCATAACGAACAGAAAGCCCCCCGTGCACAGCAGATGCTCAGGCAGGGGGGTCTTTTATCACAGAGGAGGGAGGACGCCACACAGAACCCGGAGCCAGAGTGTCCCGGGTTCGAGGCCTGTACTTCTGATTTCTGTTCATCGTCCCCGATCCTGGCAATGACTCCCCGGGGAAGGCCAAGTCTGTGGGGACCACAGAGGTCAGAAGCCCAGATAGGAAGCCCCTCCGCGGCAGTGGCCAAGTACTGCCCTCAGTAGAGAGTAGCTGAACGAATGAATGACGTGGAGATCCAGCGACATAGGCGGGAGCCCAGCACTGCTACAGGAGAGAGAGACCAGCCGGTGGATCTTGGCGCAGGAAACAGACCTGGAAGGAAATTCCTGGTCTCCGACTATCGGAATTTTTACCACGCATAACTTGTCTATTTTTGTTAAGACAATTCATTTTCAGTTTAAATGCACTTTTTTTTTTTTTTTAGATTTTATTTTTTTAAAGTAATCTCTACACCCAACGTGGGGCTTGAACCTACAACCCTGAGATCGAGGGTCCCATGCTCCACAGGCTGAGCCAGCCAGGAGCCCTTAAATGCACTCACTTGGAAGGGAGACTTGTACCACTGTGGTGAGAGGTCCACCTAAGGCTCAGGGCCTGGGGCCCGCTTGGCTCTGCGGGAGGCTAGCAAGTTCAGAGGGCTGGTGAGACCCTGGTGCCACCCTGGGGAGACGTCCTCCTCTGCAGCATCGAAGAGTGAACGGACTAGAAGAACCTTGTGGTTTCACCGCCTGCTTGGAGGAGGGTGGGCTGGTGTGTGTGTGTTGGGGGTGGTTATCTGGGGGTCCAAGGGGACAGAGCTGTGAGTAGCCTCCCCGCCCTCTCACCCTACTCGCAGGCATGTTGGGCCCAAGGCTGCAGGGTGCTCGTTACTCAAGGAAGGAGCACTCTGTGGGTTTTTTCCAACTGCATTTTAGCCAGAGGTCTTTCGGCTCAGGTTCTTTATCATGCTGCCTGGGTGTTTATTACTTTGCTGCCTCAGTAGATAAGCCAGTTCAGGAAAATCTTATTAAACCACAGATGTGGCTTGTCTCATCGACTTCAGAGGGAGAGACGAGAGCAAAGCTGGTCCCTCTGATCAGAGAAATCCACGCCCGGGCTTTTAACGCTGTGGGACTCTGCCCTGCAGGCCAGGGCAGGACCGGGCAGCCGTCTGTGAGGCTGCCGTCACACCAGTAAGCTTAGGAGGCAGAGGGCCTTTGCTTCAAATCCTTGGACTCCCTGGACATGCGGGACAAACTCTGTGACGTCTTGAAACCCGGCCCCCATGGGTAAGCTGGAGGTGACATTGTAAGACCAGCAGTTACAGGACTGTGGTGGAGGTCTAATGGGATAGTGAATAAGGTGTGTAATATGCCAGGCCTGTGGCAAATTCTCAGCAGTTACCAGTTAGAAAAAGTCATCTCAAAGACTACAGATAAGGGAGAAAAGGCGCCCAGAGAAGAACTGTCCGAACTCCCTGTGCTTTCTCAACTTCTGCTGGCCTGATCCCCCACACCCCCACATATTTGTTAGCTGGCAGGGGATGAGAACTGAGGGGCCTGGGGGCGGGAGGACAGGGAGTTAGCTGGGAAGAGAAGGGCCTGTGGCCTCTGGCGGTTACATGGTAGAGGTAGAATTTGACCCTAAGAACTCCAGACCTGGCCCTTTCACTCCCACCCGGAATGTGGATGGCGTTGTGTAAATCAAAGAATCCAAAATGTCTTCAGAAGCCAGTGTGTCTGAATGATGGGCTTCCCAAAAGGAATGAGTCACCTTACTGTCTAATTGCATCTTAATGGGAAATAAATAGGGACTGGCATCGTGCACAAAGGGACGGGCTTCACTAGACGAGATGCTCAGCCCACAGGCCACTGAGTGCAGCAGTGACCTGCATGTCTGAGTCAGCCCTATCCATCCCACTGTCCTCAGTGACCTCCTCCAGCAGTGAGCCACACTCTGTATGTCCCAGAGGTAAGCGTGGTGAGGCACACACTACTGGTGACCCCACTGCTCACCTTGACTGGGCAGGCCACCCCTCTCCCAGCTGCCTGGGGGGGGGGGGCGGTAACAGCTCCAGTCATCTCTTTCTCTAGAAAACTGCCCTGGTCCTTTGCCCAACAGGTGAGCCATGTCCTTCCTGATGGCAACTGAGAGGCAATGACTGACTGGCACTGGTGTCCAAAAAGGCCAGCCTCTTTGATGCTGTCTGAGACCAACTCTGGGGTGCAAGCCATACCTCAGAGCCCCCTGTGGGATCAGGCTATGGCTAGTCTCTGGCTAAGACCTCATCCTTCTTAGCCTTTCCCTGTCTCCTCTGTCTCCCGAGAGTGTGTCCGTGAAAAGCAACTTGCACAGAACCCCTGCCTCAGGCTCTTCTACGAGACCGAACCTAAGGCAGCTGACATTAAAGGCTAGGGTCCCACAGACCTGAGCCCACGTTCTGGCCATGCTTCCTCTGCAAGCCACGTCACCTCTCTGAGTTTTGCTTATCTATCTACAAAATGGGGGTGTTCATACCTACTCACTCTGTGGGGTTTCAAGTAAGAGTCAATGAGAGAAGAAAAGATACGTAAAGTTCCTATAACAGAACCCCTACTAATTACTTGCTGCTTTTCTCTGCCCTTAAGGGAAGTGTCTGGCAGTACACAGGGATGTGGGTACTGGAAGGAGCATTAAAGTCTGGATCACCATGACTAACGAGAGAGAAGGTCCCACATATGAGGGCAGATTTCCCAGCTCTTACCTATGGGGACAGAGGAAATCTGGGAGTACAGGTCCAGCATCCGGTTGCCATCCACATCGACCAGGTAATTGCCTCGGCTCTCCTCATAATTGCAGAAAAAGTGCACAGCCTCTGCATTCTTGGGGAAAGCAGAGACTGATTCAGGGTCACTACAATCTCCTAGATTCTCCATCTTTCGGGGAAAGAAGGAGAAGTAAACCATGTCCTGCCCATTCTATGGTCACACAGAGGGTATCTGTGGGTGCTTACATGTATGGCTTGCTCTATAGCAGTTTCCTAAGCTGAAATTTGTATTTTATGAATTTTTATGTATGTATTTTATATATCACAACAACAAAAGGTTCAGAAATAAATCTGAAGAAGATTCTGATGTTAAGACGACGGTAAGCCTTAGAGCAACCATGAGGAAAACTAAAAAATGTGTAGTAATTATGAAAGAAATGAAAGTGGCCCACTAAAAGATACCCACTTAAAGCAAAAAAAAAAAAAAAATATATATATATATATGTGTGTGTGTGTGTGTGTGTATAGGAGACATATAGAGAACAAGGAGTAAAATGGAAGATATAAGAATATCAATAATAAGATTAACTGTGCATTAAACAACCCAAACAAAAAATTAGAAACTATCAGACTGGATAAAAAGATGCTGTCTCCATGAGACATACTTTCAGTTCAAGAATACAAATAGGTTGTAGGAAAAACGATGGAAAAAATACATGATTCTTAACAGCAATCCTAAGAACACTGAAATGCTTTATATTAATTGGGCAAAGTCAACTGTAAAACAAACAAAAATGTTTCTAGAGGTGAAGTCCACTAAAAAGATACAATTATAAACATGTAAGCACCTGATATAAGAGCCCCAAAGTACATAAAGCAAAAATGGGCATAACTGAAGAAAAATATAAGAGAAGAGCTGCAGCTCTAATAGTGGCTTTCAATAGTGGATAGAACCACCGGGTAGAAGATTAACAAGGAAGTAAGACTTGAACAATGCTCCAAAGCAACAGATCCCACAAACACTTACAAAACGCTCCACCCCACAGTGGTAGAGCACAAATTCTCCTTAAGTGCATGCGGAACGTTTCCCAGGATAGACCATACAAAAGCCTCAGTAAAATTTAAAAGGACTGAAATCACGCAAAGTATGTTTCCCATCCCCAAAAGAATGAAACTGGAAATCAGTAACAGAAAGAAATTTAGGGAGTTCCCCAAAATGTGGAAACTAAATAACACATAAATAACAAATAAGTCAAAAAAAGAAATCATAAGGGAAATTTGGGGAGGGGGGAAGGTTTAGAACTAAGACATTTGCTTTTTTTTTTTTTTTTTTTTTAAAGAGCTGGCCCCGCCTAATGTTTGCGTCCCTCAGTGAAGTCGTAACGGAGGAGGAGTGGAGGGAATGTTAGCTCATGCTCACTTACCTGAATTATATTCAGCTGTTTCATTAACTCCTGCAGGCAAGAAGAGCAAAAGCGTTACGGCAAGGACACACTCTTGCCGAACGAAGAAGCTTCAAGTCTTTCATGTCTTCCCAAGTCCTGGGGCTTCCCCCCACCCTTATGCCAATAACTTCATAGTTAATTAGTTAGCAATATTATAATTATTTAAAAATTGCTTCATACCAATGGTTGGCAGAAACTATTCCTGCCAGTTATATTACCAGTGCAACAGAGATTTAGAAACTTAGAAGGATAACAATAAAGTCAAATAAAATATTCAACAAAAATGTTTAAGCTAAAGGTGTTTATGTAATAGTGCTCGTAAAAGCATAGGTTCCTTTTATTTTAAAGTAGGGTCCACAGCCAGTGACCTTGAGATCAAGTCCTGAGCTGAGCTCAAGAGTCGAACGCTTAAGGGACTGAGCCACACAGGCACCCTGGTTCCCTTTCCACTAGGGAAAAAGAGGCTTTAACACCCTGTTCGAAAAAATAAAATCAACTGAAAACATAAACTTGCACATCAAAGAACCATGTGTCATTATAATGTGAGCACTCCAAAAACCACCTGTCCAAGTCTATATAGAAACTGGGAATTATAAATTGTGAATTGGGAACTAGTTGGTTTACTACTACACAGATTAAATCTCTAAAAATAATCCAACGTAGAATCAACTTCAGCAACTAGTGTCATGAAATTATATATTTCCACATAACAATAGAAACTAATATTAATTACAAGGATATAAAAAAATCATCCCAGGTACTTTGCCACTGTGAAATGAAAATCCACCCCTCCCCCCTGAAATGTGTAATATGCAGGTTTGTGTGGCATCTTTGAGGAGAGGCGTGACCCTCCCTCATCAGACTCATCTTGTGCCTCTTCCGTCTCACACAGTAACATCCAGCCCAGGGATTCGGGGCCACCCAGAGTGTCTCGTATGCCATGTTCAGTCACCCTACATGCCTCTCCACATTCCATTCTCCTTGTCTACAACAGAATAACACACTCCTTTGGTGAACTCTTCCTTTTTATCCTTCAAGGTCAAGATCAAGGGCCTTTGCTGTCCCTGCTCTGTGCCATCTAGCATTGCCATGTTCTTTCACCTTGGCTGGGTGTTCTGCCCCAGACCTTCACTCTGGACTCAGAGCAAGCCATCTGACTTCCTCTGGCCAAGAGAATGAGGTAGGAGTGATGGTAGACCAACGTGGGGCCTAGATCTTAAAGAGACCCATTATGTGCTCTCCTCTGCCATTGCCATGAGGACAAGCCCAGCCCAGCTTGCCGGAGGATGAGAGAGACACATGGAGCAGAGCCAAGTCACTGCAGTGACTAAGACAAGCTCAGCCTAGATCAGCCAGTGGCCAGTCATCCCCCAGGCATGTAGATGGGCTCAACAGAGCTGCCTAGCTAACTCCCAGTTAACCCCTGATGCATAAGCCATCTGTATGCTACTGGGACCCTGTGATCGTTACACAGCATTACTGTGACAACAGACAACGGATACCTCTCCTCTGAGAAGGCCTCTTTCACTTGTTATGGCAGGATGGGCTAGTTTAATGACCCGGATCTCTAGCGGTAAACTCTCTGAAAGCAGCTAAGGACGCCGGTCTCCAAGCGTCACTGTGTTCTTGCCTCATGGACGCCTTTCATTCCGTTCTTAAGAACACCACTCAAGTGTGCTCAGCTCACCCGAGAGCGAGGCCCAGGGACTTCAGTCTTCATCAGGGGCCCATCATAATCAAATTCGACGTCAACTTTGGCCGCGGCCTGACTGATGTGTCTGGAGCCTGCGGTAAACAAAGATGATGAGAATCCCTGGTAACAAGAGGTATAATGAGAATTCTGCCCTAACAGGTGCCCAATGTCCCCAACAGACATAGGGCCAGGACCTCCACCCCATCCTAGCCAGGCCACCCCTGAATATGGAGTCTGGCCAGACCTGGGCGCCACAAAAACACTGCAGATTCCAACAGGTGGGAAAGCCCAGTGCTAGTGAGGTTGTAGGCAAACAGGCGTGCTCCTGTTCTGCTGGTGTGAGTATCAGCTAATGATGCCTTCCTATTCCTTTCTACTAAGCAATCTCATTTCAGGATTCATCCTAAGAAAATAATGGGACAATAGACAAAAATGCAGGTTACAAATATTTGTAATAATACTATCTTTCTACAAGAAAGCAACCTAACTTTCCAACAACGGAGAGCAGCTAAACACAGTATGACACAGTCCACCGTTTCATGGAAATTTTTATTTTTTGTTTTTTGTTTTTTGAGAGAGAGGGCACAAGTGGGGAGGGGCAGAGAGAGAGGGAGAGAATCTTACACAGGCTCCACGCCCAGCACGGAGCCGGATATGGGGCTCAATCTTATGACCCTGAGATTATGACCTGAGTTGAAATCAAGAGTTGGGCACTTAACCAACTGAGCCACCCAGGCACCCCTGAAAATTTTGAATTTTTATGGACATGGAAAAATGGGCATGGTATTACTATGTGAAAGGTCAGATTATAAAAATTATCCAAATTTTGCCAAAATTTAATTTATAGCCAAACTTATATCCAAATGTCTATATAGACCAGAGTTGCTCAGCCCTCAGCACTATTTGGGCCAGATAATTCTGTTGTGGGGCCGTCCAGAGCACTGGAGGGTGGTTAGCGGAGTCCCTGGTCCCACCTACCAGATGCCAGGAGCACCACCCCTGGAGTTGTGGCCCTGCTCGAGACACTCAGAAATCAGAGGAGGGAACAATCAAACGCCTAAATTCAGGTGGTCCCCAGGGCGCCTGGGTGGCTCAGTTGGTTAAGCATCTGCCTTCAGCTCAAGTCATGATCCTGGGGTCCTGGGATCAAATCCTATGTCAGGCTCCCTGCTCAGCGGGGAGTCTGCTTCTCCCCCTGCCCCTTCTTCCCATTCTCTCTCTCTCTCAAATAAATACAATCTTAAAAAAAAAACAAAACAACAACTGTTTTAATTTTCAGGTGGTCCCCACTTAACACATGTTTTTTGCTTAAAAATCAAATAAACAAACTTTGGAGCGCAAGTCATTTGATTGAGATCCATTTCACATTTTTGCATAATAATCAATGTATAGAGGGGAGTTCCCAGGCTAGACCCACAAGGCTCAGCATGTGGCTGAGATAAAGGCAGCCTCAACCCCAGATCTTGGTCCCTGACTGAAAGAAAGTTGTGGTGAACGCAAGGTAAGTGTGGCCCAGAAATCCCTTTAATGTCCCTGCTCATCTTTGATCTTCCTGGCACAAACGTGGTGTCTGGGAAATGATAGTTCCTTTTACTTGAGTTGTATCAGACTAGGGAATTACTGGGCACTTTGTGTAAATCATATACATGATTTCACTTCTCCTTGTGCAAGCTTGAGGGGTACGGTATTGTTTTTATTTTATAGGAGAGAAAACCAAAACTCAGAGAAGCAAAGAACGTGCTAGGCTCTGTCCTTCCCTCCCTCTCTCTGTCTCACACACATGCACCTGCACACACACACACACACACAGCCATACTAGAAAACACTTAAATTCATTCTTAATTTTCCATAATTGCTCTGGATATCAAAGAGGTTTTTGAATTAATTATGTAACAAAATGTAACCCTTTGAACACGAAGTCCAGTTAAAATTCATGGTTATTCTTATTTCAAGGCATGAACCAGCCGGCTTTTATTGTCTTCTGTTTGATCTGAAAATGAAAAGGGAATTCCCTACAGAGTTTGTTCCATTAGCTTGAGTTAAAGGTCATGGAACATATTGATGACTTCTTTTTTACATTAAACTGTTTATTTCCTCCTTGGCCGAACAGGGTTACTGGTCCAGACCGATGCCAGCTAGACCTGCATAAAACAAGGACACATGTTTGGATAAAAAAAAAAAACAAAAAAAACCAAAAACAATTATTAACCGCTGAGGATCCTGCTCTGTTTCCAGTAAAGAGGGGAAGTGAAAAATTCAAAATTGCAAGCTGTCCTCCAATGAGGACACACAGGCCCGCTCTTCCTTTTTCCAGAAAGTGTCTTGACACTGTACCACAGAAGCCAGATCCCCTGGGATCTGGAAAGTGGAAATGTTGGCACTGGAAGCAGCCCCAGTGGGAGTGCAGCTTAAAGGGTCTCGAGGGGAATGACAGGAGTGAGTGCGGACGTGTGGAGCTATGCGTATGAGGATGCCAAGGGCTGTGAGCCGACCCGCAGAGGGGAGTGGAGAGAGGGCGAGAACCCATCCCTCAGGGATCAGGGGCACGAGACGGGGAGGCTGAGGCCCAGGTGGCGGGCAGACAAGTCTGTATCAAGATCTGCATCTGTTCCTACCATGTGCCAAGTCTTTGTGGGTATGGACAGAAGAGGGCCAGGGCCTCTGGGCTACCACAGCCTGGTAAGTTTGCTGGCAACAGCTATCGAACACAGGAAGATGGGGCAGCTAGCACGATTCAGCCCCCACCATGTGCTAAGCAGGCCCGAGGTCCTACCCACGGGAACTCCCATCTACGGTTTTGATTTATCCACAACCCTCGAGAGATGGTTCTCAGGTTGCAGAGGAGGAGCAGAGAGGTTAAGCAACTTTCCCAAGGCCACACAGCTAGTCCGTTGCAGAGTCAGGATTTGAAGCCAGGTCTAATACTCTTGCTTTTCCTACTAGATCTCATTTTTGACTTTTTGTAGAGGAAAATAACCAAATACCAATATAACAAATATTCTCTTACGTACTTCTTTTTAAAGTAGGCTCCACGCCTAACATGGGGCTTGAACTCATGACCCTGAGATGAAGAGTCACACACTCTACAGACTGAGCCAGCCAGGCACCCCAAATATTCTCTTAATGATGATATATAATGGTGATATATAGACCACAGGAGAAAACAATCAGATTTCCTTCCCTGGGATCTCTTACAAGTCACACGAGCAGAGATGTCCCTTCATTGGGAATTTATGGGGACCATACCCAGCAGCACCCTGAGTATTTTCCATGGATTGTTTCACTTAAGCCTCACAACCCCCTGGGAAGTAGATGTTATGACTATTCCCGTGTTACAGAAGAAGACACAGAAGCTCAGAAAGGTCAACTCGGTTGCCCAAGGTCACACAGCTGGTAAGCGGCTAAGCTGAAAATTTGTCCCACAGACCTCTCCTTTCCCAGACACTATCTTTCATCTCATCTAGTGCCGGGCCCTGAAATGAAACATTTGCAGCAAAACAACTCACTTCTTTCAAAGACAAATTCCTAGAGGCACAAAGAAGCACACAACGTTTGAATTAACATCGACCCATCCAGCATTTTCATTCATTAATGAAGCATCAAAGCTAGGAGGCAGGCATGTGCCCCAAGATCTGAGACCCTGCATGGTAGCGGGGAGGGGTCCAGCCCAGCCCTCTAGGTCTGGGGACGATGCCTGCTACCCTCGGGGCCTTGCCAATCCAGAGTCAATGTTTAACTCCAAACTATAAAAACAGCCATCAAATGTTTTTACTGTTCTCTTGATCTTTATAGTGAGAGTAATAAACGAATGCCAGTTTCCTAAACAGCAAGGGCTCTGGATGTGAGCCTGGCCAAGGTCAAGGTCAAGTTCAGTTGGAGTTGTTTGCTCTGCCTTACTTTTAAAAAATCTTATCTTCCCTCTCCCCAACTGTCCACCCTACTTATTATTATTTTTAACCAATTAAGATCTATATCCTTAACAAATATCAGGAGAATACTCGTAGTATAAATTACTATATGCTATCCCAGAGAAGTATCATTCCCTAAAATCTGTTTAAATCTGACCAACCTCCAGTAAGAACTTCAAGTGTAACCTACATCCCATAGAGGCCCCCAGATTTGCACTTGGGGTGCACCTGGCTGGACACCACTTCCTCACTGGCTCTCTGGGGAAGGGAAGACTGTGGCCTCTGTGTGGGGCTGATGTGAAATTAGTTCAACTAGTGACCTTCCAAGACGGGAGGCAAAAATCTTTAGGAATCAGTTTTGCTGTTATCCTTAGCCCGTCGTCCTGTGTGTCCTGTTCGAATCCTTTCTGAGCCATGAAAAGAGCATCACACTTCTTCCAGTGAGACCTCGGGGTTTGAAAGTTTGGGTCTGTGTGGTCAGAGAGCATCATTGTTTTGAATGATCTACAAATGCCACATACCAGGAAGCGAGTGTGCCACCGACAAGGGTAATCTGTGTCAGATTTAGCCTCGTGGCCTGAATGTTGGCATCGCATCGTCCGGTATAAACCACATTTTACGGGTGCTCATACACATAATCATGTCTTTGTGTCCTCCATAAACTTGCGATCAGTTGTGGGACTGTAACCCACAAACACAGACCAATTTCTCCAGGCCCGCGGCCACCATCATTTTCCCCTAGATATTCCCAGTCACTGTGTGATTGTGACTCGCACAGATCCACACGCGGTCACCAATATGAATGCTGTGGGTATGGGCTGAGTTGGGCAGGAACCACTGCACACAAGGTCTCACGCACCACCTTCGCGCAGAGAACGGTTTGCTGGGACCCTCCAGAGGCCTCCGAGCCGGAGCTGATTCTGTGCATCTCATGGTCCAGGCACAAGACCCAACAAGGAGCTGGTCTGGGGACATCTTCCTCAGCTGTGGCAAGACAGCTGCCAGCCCAAGGGCCACGGCATTCAAAGACCTCGAGTTGTTCATTGTTCTTGATGGCGAAGGTGACCACAGTGCCATTTGCTGGCCCTGAGTCAAAGACACGCCATCTGCTATGGCTCTTCTAGCTATGGCTGCTCCCCAAGCCCTCACGTCTTAATGCCATTGGTGTAGCCGCCAATGGTGTGGCCACTGGAACCAGTGTAAAGGGCAACATTCTTCCCAGAGGTTTCAGTATCGGGGGGCAGGAGGGACGGCCCTCACAGACCCCCCGCACCTCCGTCTCACACAGTGTTCTCTGCTGCACAGTTAAGTTCCCGAGTGTCTGAACGGCATTCTTCACGGCGGCCAGGGGACCCTCAGAGGACCTTCTGTGACTCATGCTCATCTCCGGGCCCTGAGGAAATCTGTAAGGAGTTCTTTGATCCCTTCCCCGAAGAGCTCACGGTTGGAGCGTGCCACAATCACAGGGACACCGTCCTGACAACCAGTGCCAATCGCATTTGCAGAGCTGACTTCATCACAACCACAACGACGCGTCTCTCGGGAGCTTGCTCCACGGAGCCTCAAGTACCCTTTCCAGAACGACCGTCTGGTTTCTCTTGCCCAGAGTCAGAAGTCGGTGGCCACCGAGGACCTAGGACTTCTCATCTCCGACACTCTTGCTCTGGGCCAGTTCTGCTGCCGTCCCACCTGGAGGCTGAAACTCTCCCCCACTCTGGCTGACTTTCCTGTTTTTACTTCCCTTGCAGGGTGAGCAGAAAATACATCCTGTCCAGCATCCCTATTCTCAGGAACATGGGCGGCCCACAGAGCCTTCTTCCTCCTTTCTTTCCACTGGCTCCAGCTGATGTGGGAGTGGACTCTGCCCATGTGCTCCGCCTCCAACGGGGGTTTCTGATGCAAGCGACAATCTTGGAAAACCTGCCATTGCCTGGTGGTTCTTGACTTTTTTCATCCATGCTTAGGGGCGGGGGGCAGTGGATTGTGAAGAGGGGGGCATCTCTCCTCTGTTCCTGGTGTTGTTTTCTTGCTCTGTGGAAAACCTCGGTTCCCGGCCAGGCTCCCGGGAAGCTTCTGTCAGCCCTGAGGAGGAGGATGTGGGGTGATGGCCGGCTAAGCCGGACCACTGGCGCTATTCTCTGTCAGCCCACGGTCATTCCTCGGACGCACTGCAGGCCGCAGCCTCATGACACAGGACTCACATTCTCGAATTCTTGTCTTGTTCAGGGGACCTGGGCTCTTCTTTAACCTGAGCAGGGCGTCAGGAGCAGGAACACTGCTGCGGACTCGGAGACCAGGGGATGTGGCCGCTCAAATGGGGACTCCTGTGGATGAGGGGGACCCAGGGGCCGATCCATCCCCAGGGTCTCTCTGTGTCTAACGCCCTGGCCGTCATTTGGCTCCGCGCCAGAGGCACAGCTGCCGTCTGTGTTTGCATCTGCCGAACTGGACACTGCAGGGGCTGACGATGAACTTTCTCCGTCACTGTCCTGGGCGTTCTGGTTCTCTAAGGGGACAGGGGACTCTCCAGGCTGTTCAGGTCTTTTGCCAAATGCATCACAGGCATGGTACGGGCAGAGGGTTGTTGTGCACTATGTTGCCTCTGAGTAGCAAAGTTCTAGCCCTTTGTCATGTTCTCAGGAAGGCAGCATGCCCTTTATTTATTTGCTTATTTTTTTTTTTGATAGCACACTCCTGGAGGAAAATATCAACAACTTCACCACCCAGAGGTAACGGCTTTGCTGTCTAGTCTCCCAGTCTCTGCACACCATTTGCCAGGATAAGATTATCAATGATGTGGGGGGAGGGGCATGAAGCAATGACATTGGGAGCACTGTCACAGCCATGAGCCACCGTGTCAAGTGGCTTCACAGTGATCCGATGGGTGGAGACACCACACTGACACCTCAGCACAGCAGGCGTGGTGACGGACTGAAGCACCCTCCCTCAGTCCGGGGAAGCAGGTGCCGGTTGTGAGCTGCTCTGTGGAGATGTCCGTGTGGCCCCAAATCCAGCCGGAACCATGGGACTGAGCATGGAAGCGGATTCCCCCCACCCCAGCTCCCACAGTGAGCCTTTCCAAGAGACTGCAGCCCTGGCTCACTGCTCAGCTATACCCTCTTATAAGACGTCAAGCCGGAGCATCCAGCAAGGCTGCCTGCCTCCCCTACAGATTCCTAATCCATACAAACCGTGAGATACTAAATGTACGTTACTTGAACCTGCTAAGTTTGGGGCTATTTGTCACAGGGCAATAACTAATAGAGTGGTTAAGATTGCAAGTTTGGGGGCCAGCCCGGCTCGCAGCTCAAAGCCTGGTTCAGCCACTTGCTCATGCTGAGACTCTGGGAAAGTGAACAATTTCTCTGAGTCCCTCTTTCCTCTCGCAGGGGACTAAATGGATTAAAGGTTAGCTACCATTTTACAATGATTTCCTTATTGCTACTTGCCCATCAGCGGTGTAGGAGTACGCATATTCCTGTATTTTTGCCAACACCGTGGTTAAGTATTTAAAAACTCCTGTCTATCTATCTACCCATCTATCAATCATTTATCCCTCTTCTGTCGTACAAGATATGTCAAAGCGATACGCCAAAAGAAAAGAAAAAAAAATCTTACGGTGTGGTTCTCTCCATCGCACGCAAGTGTGCCAAAAAAATATTCAGCTCTGGCCAAGAACATGCAGAGCTGGTCACCCCGATTGAGTCATATCCGTTCCTGGTTTTTCATCACGTCTCCATATCCGTGCTTATAAAATGGGAGTTAGGTCACTCCCCACCCAGTGGAAGCGTAGAAGCGCTTTCACATGCACCATTCCTTCTGAGCAAGAAACAGGCAAAGCGGGAGGACACCAGTACCCCCACCCTTTCCCCACGCGAGATGGAGCCTCACAGTCCTGCCCACTGGAAATGGGGCCCAGTTGTAGGAGTCCTGACCCACTGCTCCTTCCTGGTCGTGAACTTGGGAAGGCTCTGCTGTCCTTGAAAACGACCTGCGAAAGCAGAGCCACGTGTGCCACCAGGCTGGGGCCCCATGGGGCCACGCTCTCTTGCCCCCAGCGCCGGGCACCACGCTCAGCACCCAGCAGGTGCTCCACAGTACTAGCTAGGGAGGACTCCCCTCCTGCTTGGAGCACGCCATACCTGCACCATCAGTCAGGTGTTGGTTCATTTTTAATATAATAATGGGTCAGCATTAATATGCTTCTCTTATAATTGCCTAAAACAAAACCAAACCTCAAAACCTAACTCCTCGAGGTTGTGGAGGTCAAGAACAAGGGGAGGCAGAAACTGTCACAGACCAGAGGAAAGTGCATGACGTCTAAGTGGGCTAGGGGAAGTCAGGCTGGGTCCTGGATCCAGAAAGAGGTGTCAGGGGAAAAGCTGGTAAAATCCGAAGAGAAGTCTGGAGTTTGGGTAATAGTAATGTACAAGGTCAGCCTCTTAGTTTTTGACAAGAGCATCCTGGCGATGCAAGATTTTAGCCGTGGGGGACACTGGGCACAGGGGACCTCTTTGGACGATCTTACTAATTTCTCGGTACTTGTAAAATCAGCCCAAATTAAATGGTTGGTTCGTTTTTTGTTTGTTTGTTTGTTTTGTTTTGTTTTGTTTTAAACAAAACCTGCTAATACTCTTGCGGGAGAGAGAACACGCCTGCTCTTTACCCCACCCAGGGTATAAACACCAGCATTCAACATGCTAACCGAGACCACGGCCAGCACTTTGTCTTCAGAAGGCAGATGAGACCAACAAGAAAGAGATACCACGATGACAACTATGGGGCTCCAAGAGAACTGGGATAGGCTGGGGGTGAGAGTGTAAGGTTTCCCTAAGGGGGTTACCGCTAGCCCCTCCCTTCCCCAGAGGCCTAGGGAGGCACATGGGGGAGGGATGATAACCCAGTGTTTGCAGCTAGACTGACTCTGCTTCTCTGAGGCTCGGCTCTTTCACCTGTAAAACGGCATTCATGCGTGCCTTCCTGGTGGGGCTACTGGGAGGGAGGTCTCACGGGATCCTGGTGAGGCTGGCCTAGCTGAGCTGCTTGCACTCAGTGAGGCGGAGAGAAACAGAAGCCCTATAGAGACATGGCCGCAGGGCGGGCGGTGCTGTGGGCCAGCTGGGTGCGCGTGGGTGCAGGTGAGGGAGAGCCCAGTGGGGGCAGCTGCCTCCTATCCAGCGCCCTTGAAGCCCACTTGGCCTTTAGGTCAATCACGAGGATGTTTGTAGCCCTCCTGTTCCTTGGTAGCAAGCTCAGCTACGTGTTTTCCCCAACAGCCCCTGTGAGGACAGGCTGGACCCTTCAGGCTGCTGGGGATGTCCCTCCAGGCAAGCAACGTGGCTCCAAGCCGGATCAGCTTCCTGCCCACCATACAGCTGTTCACGCAGGGACAGGAGCGCGTGGCAGATATAGGAAACCTGGCAGGGGCAGTGATGGGGACAGTTTTCACGTGTGTGAGGGGAAGACAGCCCCAGAAGCACTGGCTGGCCAGCCCCAAGAATCCCCAGTCATCAGGACCAGTTCTTGCCAAGACCCCCCATGGCTTACTGGGTGGGAGCAGGTGGTAGTTGTGCTGGAAGGTGCAGGCCAGCCGCCGGCTAAGCAACATGAAGGCCATGATCCTATCCTCCAGGAACAGAGGCCCCTTCACACGCTTCCACCCTGCAAGAAACCAGAAACGCACAATCAGGCCAGCCATTTCCCACGTTGTGGAGAAGGTTCTTCTGGCATCACATCCTTTGCTTTCATACGGAATGTACACTTTTAAAGACAAGGGCGCTGGGGTGCCTGGCTGGCTCAGTCAAGGAGCATGTGACCCTTGCTCTCTGGGTTGTGGGCTCGAGACCCATGTTAGTTGTGGAGAGTTCTTCAATAAGTGTTTTTTTTCCTTTCTTTTTAAAAAAAATTATTTATTTTTTATTTTTAATTTATTTGACAGAGATCACAAGCAGGCAGAGAGGCAGGCAGAGAGAGGCTTTCTCTGAGCAGGCTCCCTACTGAGCAGAGAGCCCGATGCGGGGCTCGATCCCAGGACCCTGAGATCATGACCTGAGCCAAAGGCAGAGGCTTTAACCCACTGAGCCACCCAGGCGCCCCAATAAAAGTGTTTTCATTTGACCTGGACCACACGCCAGGCAGGATCACTGTGCACATTTTCTAGATGAAAAATCAGAGCAAAGGGACAGAGCTGGCTTGAGATCCCTCTGTAGGTGAGCTGACAAGCTCAGTGTGTCACACACCTGGGACAAGCCAGCCCGATTAGGGAGACGGGAGGGCTCAGATGGAGGAGGGTTCAGAGCAGATGCAGTGGCTGCACAACACAGGAGGCTGGGACACCCCTGCCTGTCCCCGCCCAGGACACTGGTCCCCAGCACTGTCTGGGAATCCCAGGACCCCGTGCAGTTTCTGGCGCCCTGTTTTGGGAAGTGCATGCTTCCAGGGATGTGACCAACCTTCTTGAGTTTGCTGGAGATGGAGGGGGTTCCCTGGATGTGGAACTTTGCTCTGAAACCCAGGAGTGAGGGTTCTCAGCTCCTGAGCCACCTGTATGCGGATTCCCTCTGACCCCTCCCAAGTCCTGCCCCCCCTGGCTAGATCTGCCGGCTGCCCGTTGCTTTGTGGGCCTGGAGCAACACCCCCACCCTGTCTGTTTTCTTCTGTCACCTCCCCTCAGTCCCTCCCCAGGCCACCACTGAAGTGTGTTCCCACTGCATCTTTTGGTTTGTGGGTCTTCTTGCTAAATCCCCGCTTTGTTATCTGGAGTGTGTATTTTCCATTGTATTGTGTTGTAACTCAGAACAATGATGGAGCCATTCACGTCTCACAACTTGTGGACCCTGTTTCCCGCGTCCTTTCTGCAACGCTGCACGCTGTGCTAAGCTCTTTGCATAGGGCACTATTAATACTCATTATTGCTATAAATGCCCACAACAATGCTTTGTGCTCCCCTCTTTACAGGTGAAAACACAGAGGCACAGAGAGGTTAATGGTGGATCTGAAAACAGATCTGTCTGACCCCAGAGTCGCTGAGTCCTAACACTTCATAGATGTCCCTCTCTTCACTCTGCAACAAAGCATGCGTGGAGGAAGAACCAGCTAGAGGTGGTGGGTGGGCTTAGCAGCCTGGGTGAGGACACCGGCGGGTGTCTGGTGCCAAGCTCAGGACGATGAGTTGGCAGTGCTCCCACCCCAGTGCACCCAGAGCTAATGGGACGTGGGGCCGTATTATTATAAGCAGAGACTGAGCAAAGGAGGGTGATGCTGGCACTGCTTTAAGGACTCACTCATTCCATGAATTCTCATGGTGCACCTACTATGCGCCCCTCCCTCCCCCATGAGCACTGGACGCAGGGCACTGGGACCATCAGGTGCAGTGTTTGCCCTCCAGACATGACCATGACCTGAGCACCTAGAGGTGCTGCAGACACCTGCCTGTTTCACCCCAAAACCCCAGGAGATGAATGGCTACATCACTGTCCACTGTTCAGAGATGAGGCCACTGAGGTGCACCCTGGGAAGCGGTTGCAGGAGGGAGCTTTGGGGTGTCCATTCAGCACACCATGCCTTCCCGCTCTCAGAAACTCCCCTCTCTGTCTACAGGGGTGCAGACCCGGCAGCCCTGTCCATGCTGTGTCACCCCCCGACCACAGCTGACTGGATGGGGATAGGCCAGAGTCCCGGGAGCTGTGGGGTCCACCACCTGCTACCCTGGGAGAGGAGCCGGCATGCAGACAGGGTGTTTCAGGGCAAACAGTGTGTAACAGAGAAGTGGCTGCAAGAGAGGATGGAGGTCCCGGACATGGATGCTTCCTGGCCCCAGCCTGCAGCCCAGCTTGGCCATGAGCGCCCCCCTCCCTGCTGATGCTGTTGGGGCCAAGAGTCCCCGAGTCCCCGTATCCCTGGGGGTGAGCCGGTGCCATGGGGGAGGGCCAGGAGTGTCAGGTTCCGGAGTCCGGCTGATAGCACGGTTAGAGACTCAGACTGAGCTCCTCATCTTGGGAGTGTGCACTGGGAGTGCCTGCCTAGGGCTCTCCTCCTCAGCACTGCAGGTGCCACATGGTTAAGGACACAGTGTCTCCGGGTGGGTGCTCTGGGAGGCAGTGACTGCAGGGTGAGGGAGTGGGGTACGGGTTCAGAAAGGCGCTTTATCCCCCTCAGTGGGCCCAGCCATCCAGCTGGGAAGGTGTCTCCTGTGTTGGAGGTGAGGACACGGAGTTTCGGGTGGGTGATTTATCCGACCTTGGTTATAGGAACGCCTGGGACTGTTCTTGCTTTTCCTTAGGACAATATCGATTAACTCAGCGAATGACAAAACACCTACCCATCATCTTATTAGATGCCGGGGCTTGATGGATACAAATGATCCAGTTCAGAGAGGAAACTTTGTTGCTTTTTACCAGAGGAAATGTTATTGAGGAGAGCGTGGGTCTGGAACGTGTGACCATAAATTAACTGAGAAACCGTACTCCTTCCTCGATAACTCAGTGGGTTTTTTTTTTTTTTTTTTTTTTAAATCTATTCCAGCAGCATATCCAACGCAAAGCAAGCCTGTTCATTTAGCAGCACAGTGACTATATGCAGAACCAGCGGCTGCCGTCTCTCATTTAAAACCATTTGTGTCAAACCGGAGCACTTAAGACTCCACACAATTTAATTTCCATTAAGCACGTGTTTGAAAATGCGAGAGAATCTCTGAGAATGTGCACATTAACATTTGAATGCTCCGTGAAAGTGAGAGTCACACCTGCACGCTTTCAATTACAAAATGTCACAATGGGAAATATATGGCGGTGACATTTCGGTGGCCTGCAGTTGAAATTGACCTTATAACAAAACCCGATCTCTATCAGACGTGAATTCTTAGCACAATATGTCTCCAACAATCAGAAGAGTTGATGTCATGTGCTCACTTTATCTAGCCCACTTATTCAATCAACAAAAATTAATTAGGTGCCTGTTACAGGCAAGGCACTGCTTTTTGTGGGTATGGAGATGGGTAAAATGCTCCTCTCCTTCTGAAGCTCATAATTTAGTGGCAGACGAACGAGGGGAGAGAATGGGAGAGTTTAATGCACTAGGGCTGCTTTCCTCTTCATGTCAATAAATCCTCAAAATAACCTGGCAAGATATGTATATAAAAATTTTCCATTTCACTGTCAACAAGTAATTCTGCGTAAGATGGTATGAAATCTTGACTTTTGCTGGTACAAATACATAAGGTGCTGTGGGAAGGCAGAGAGAGGTTCATTCTGGTGGGGCTTACGATGTCAGTGACGTGTCACCTGAGCTGCACCTTCAAAGCGGAGCAGCTTTTCAGAAGCCACAGGAAAGGGGAGGTGCGGGCTTCAGCAGATGCTCAGGGGGGATGAGTTACAGAATGGGCAAGAGTCAGGTGCATAGCGAGGGTCACCAGGACATGAAATCACAGAGGGAAGGGAAGATGGGGCACAGGGTTGGCTGTGTGGGGGGAGGGAGCCCAGCTCTTCCGTCTGATTCCAAAGGGTCCTGCTCAGCCAGGTCCAGGGGCGGGGTGCACGGAACAAGCCGCACGTCGTGAGATGCTGGGGTCACTGTGAGCTGAGGAGGGGGGCTCCTGAGGCAAGTCAGAGGGCACCTACTAAGGTGAGGGTTGAAAGGGAGGAAGGAGCCAGGGACCAGCTTCTAAATCCCTAGCCTTTAAGACTTACGGGTTCTTTGAAAAGTTAAACACAGGATACCACAATGCCCAGCAATTCCACTCCTTTTCTTGTTGTTGTTGAAGAAGGCACCATGCCCAGTGCAGAGCGCAATGCGGGGCTTGAACTCACAACTGTGAGATCAAGACCTGAGCTGAGACCAAGAGTCAGATGCTCAACCGATTGAGCCCCCCAGGTGCCCCGGCAATTCCACTCCTAAGTGTACACCTCAGAGAATGCAAAATAGGAACTTTTCAGAGAGATAAATGTACACACACATTCATACCAGCACCATTCACAATACCAAGGATGGGAGCCACCCAAGTGCATGTCAATGGCCAAACAGGTAAACCACACAGGGTCTGTCCACACCACGGAGTCCTTCTCCAGAACAATAAGGAATGACGTGCTGACAGATGCTACAAAGTGGAGGAAGCACAAAAACATGACGCTCGGGGCAAGAATCCAGACACGGGCGGCCACGCCTGGCTTCCATTTGTACGGCACGTCTAGAACAGGTACAACCAAAGAATAGAAAGTAGGTGAGCGGTTGCCAGAACTGGGGAGAGGGGCCAGCTGGGGGGACTTTCTAGTGGGTACGGGGTTTCTGTTGGGGATGATAAGAAAGTTCTGGAGCTGGTGGCGACGTCTGCCTCTTTGTGAATGTGCCAAAGGCACCGAGTTGATCACTTACAGTGGTTAATGGGTAATCTTGTTTTATGAGAATTTGACCGCAATAAAAACATGAAAGTAAACAAGAGAATTACGGAGCCAGCCCTCCCCTTTTACAGAGAGGGGACAAGACAAGGGTGTGAGGTCACGCAGGCCTGCGTCTGAGTGCCTGCTTGCTACAGCCTGTCATGTACCCTGCTTGCTTCGGGCATCCCCTTAGCAGATACCGCTGTGACCTGCCGTATGCCAGGCACTGTGTGTAGGTGCTGGTGATGAACCCGTGACCAAGATCGAGATTAAACAGCGCTGTGATAGATTAGTGACGTCTGTCATGAGTGCTGTAACAGACACTACAGCTATGTGTGCTGAGCCTGGGCTTTAGCGCTAAAGCTCACGGTCTTACGTCACTGTGTGAAAGAGCGAAACTTACCAAAACGCTCTGAGCCTCAGTGTCCTTATTTACGGGGTGGGGAGAGTGAGGTCTCTCCCATTGGTCATGCTGGAAATTAGGCACAACTGATGTGAACAGCCTGGCAGATCACAGGCTCTTCAGACATTTGAGTTTCCTCTATCTCTGACTTGTCCCTCCCTTTTGTGTTCTCCGCAGATGATGCGGCGCTTGGTTCTAGAGCTCTGTGTTTGAGGTCCATGGAGGTGTCTGGGGTCACGGAGGAAAGGGGCCCAACAGAAGGCAGTCTCTCCCTGTGGACACGCTCTGGAGCCTCTCAGATGCAAGGCAGTCACACAGGAAGGCTCCCTTTCTCCCCTGATAGTGACAGCAGGGAGATGGGTGCCCAGGGGTCCTGCCTGTGGGCAAGTCCCTAAACCGTGCTGGCACGAGCTGCATCATCTCGCCGGGACCGGGGCACCGATACCCTCGGTGTGCTCTTGGCTTCCTCTCTTACTTTCCTTTCATCATTTTCTACTGCGTCCCCAACCTTTTTAAGGAAAATTCATCTCACATCACTTTTCCCGTCTGAGCCACTCCAATCACGCTTAGAAAAACGCAAAACCCGGGAGAGAGGGGATCAGGCTTTTCTTGTTCTCCGTGGTACCCAGAGCTCAGCACAGTTCCCGGGTCAGTGTTTGCAGGGAGGGAACTGAACACATCTGAGCTGTGAAACGGGGACAGCAACACCGGCCTTTGGAAAGGTCTACTGGAGGACGCCCGTGAAAATTAGTGCACGGGTCTGAAATTTGTGCTAAAACAACAATTTAACAATCATACTCTCCTCTGCCCAAGTCTGGAATCATTGTGTACACGACTGTCCACCACAGCCCTTGCTTGGCTTAGGAACCGAACACATCTGCCTCTCCTGGCCTCAGCTTCCCCACGTGTTGGATCACATAGTTTCCATGACCCCTTCCGACCCCAAGAACCAACTGGCCAGTATGCGGGAAACCCCACTGCATTGCTCCTGATCCCCTTCTCCCGCCCTACAGGCAGTGTGAACATCGGTGTCTCCGCTCGGTCCCCCACGCCTTGTGTATTCTGCGCATCAAGAGGCTTATCAGTCCGGGGTCAAAGGTAGCTTAGCATCACACAGGGATATCCTTCCTTGATGTGACCAGAACAGAAAGGGAAATTTAAATCAACCCGTAAAGAAAACAGAACAGGAAGTATCCAAGCACATGGCGGGGAAGGGTAATTTTTGTCTGAGGCATGCAGGGTACTTGCCAGGAACGCGGCTCCTTACTGTGCGTCTCAGTCAAAACAAGTCGCAAACCCTGGTCCAACCCGACCCTGAGCCCTCCAGGCCCACCCGCTGCTCCCCTGCCCCCACTCCTTTAATTAAAATGCTAATTACTTCTCTTTGCTCCCTCTAATCTTCCTGGTGCATTCCTAGGGCGGGATGGGATGGGGAGAGGCCAGTGCAGTGTTTAAATCAATGGGGGAAATGGCAAAACAAAACAAAACAAAAAAACCAGAAAACAAAAAAACAAAAAAACTGTTGGAAGAAGAAAAGTCATCAAAGTATTGGCTCCTGTTCGTTGCTCACTTACTACACGCCATGCACCTGCATATGTAATTGCAGCCATGTGCAGGATGGCAGCCTCCAAAGGTTGGGGGGCTGCTCCAGGGTCTCCCAGCTCAGAGTCAGCGGTTTTTAGCCTTGGCCACCTGTGACAATCTCCAGGAGCAGAAGACCTAGGAAGGGCTCCACCAGCACAACTAAACCAGTCTCAGGGGTGTGACATGAAGCCCCCAAGGGGAGGCTGGGAACTACTGTCTTCAGAGGTGAATGCTGGACCCTGCACTTGACCCAGGTCTGAAGGATTCCCGTCCCTCTGGAAATGGAGGGTTTCTGACTTTGAGAGTTAAACATCCCAAAAATACAGGAAGAAAGAAACCCGTGGGGCCATTTGGAAAAGTAATGTGTGGGGTGCTGAACGTGACACCAGACTCCTCTACTTGCTGTGTGACCTTGGGCATGCTAAGCCACCTCTCTGTGCCCCATTTTCCTCATCTGAGAAATAGGGATAATACCTTCTGAACCTAATTCATGGGCTAGAGAGTGTGAACTGAGACGTGAGACTTGGGTCCCTACTGTGTCCCCAGCCCCAGAGCAGTCCCTGACGGCAAACAATTATGGAATAAATCAGATGCACTCCACAAATGTCCTGAAGATGTGTCTGGCTCACCTTTCCACTATGCGGCCTCATAGGCCCCGTGAACACAAAATGTTCACAGAGTCACTGGCTAGAAATGGACCCCCAGGCCTCTCTGGGGCCCCCAAAGATGCTCTGTCTCTCATTCTCCTATCTGCTCCCAGGGCAGAGACAAAAGTACTGGCAGAGGTGCAGGACATTCCTTTCCCGGGCCGCAGCCCAGGCTGTCTGTTGGCTTTTCTGCAGACTGGATGGGACACAATGACACACACAGCCAAGTGCGCCTCTGTTGTCAGGGCCAAGGGTCGTCATGGCAACCAACAAAGCCGGAGCCCGGGGCCTGTGCAGATGGCTAACAGGGCCCCATTCACCGGGCTGTGATGGATGGCTTAGGGACAGAACGCTTTATCTCGGACCTGGCTTCCCTCCTCCAGTGCCAGCTCCTGCAGCTTCCCCTGTCTCCGCAGCACAGGCCCCAGCTCTCCCTCCCTGCATGCCTGACGTCCTATGCCCTGTCTCTTGCGGCATCATGAAATCATCGGTGACTTGTACAAGGGGAGGGCGATACTGTTTTGGAAACAGGCAACTGTGGACTCCTACAAAAGGCAGACATGCAGCTAAGAAAGTCACGTGAGTCAGAAATGGGGTCCAGAGGAGCCATATACCAGTTTGATGACTCTGGACCCGTAGCGCAACTCACCGGGGCCACACATTCCCCATCTGTGAAATGGGAAGAACGAAAGCGACCCATGAGGCATGAGCACTTTGGTGCTAGGAGGTAGGTGGCCCCCAGCCTGTGAACAGGGTAAAGGGGAGAGAGAACAGACAAGGGAAAGACAGCCTTTGTTCTGCGGGTAGCACGTATGTGGAAAGACGCGTCTGCGATGGTTGAGTTAGTTTTGTATTTCTGATCCTGCAAGGGGGAAGGATTAAAGGAATAGAATCTGGTTGGGAAGGATGCTTGTGCCAATAGAGAAGACGCTACCCTGGGTTAAAGCTGCAGAAGGAAAGGTCTGGCCTTTAAAATCTGCTTGGTTCCACAGGTGCGTAGGGAGCACCAGGGCTAAGCCCCCAAGATGCCATGTCGAATGAGGACATATCCCACCTTGTTCTCAGGGAACTTACGTTCCGGTGGGAGGGCCAACAGCAAATAGGTGATTGGAGGAGATACATTTCCCTTTCAGAGAAAACAAATCATTTTAAGGACTACAAATACCACAGCAGATAACAAAGGACCCAATTTCTTCCCTTCAGGCTCTGCAGGGCGGGTGACTTGGAAACACTGCTGCTCATTAGAATTACCAGATGTCCCTGATCGTGTTCCTATCGACCGTGAGCGATATCCTCACTTTTCAGTATTTCAAAGGATTGTTCATTTCTATGTGCGTGAAGGGATCTGCTACAACTCAATAAACCAGTCCCTACCATGTCAACCCTCAACACACGGTGTTGCCTGTTCCTGGAAGGCAAATGGTACTCTGCCCATTTTTCGGGAGGAGGAGAGGCCCAGAGAGGTTTTGTCACTTGTGCAAGGTCATGCAGCTGAAGACACTGGAGCTGGGTAAGAACCAGGGCCGTGTCAGCTTGAAGCCTGAGACCTGGCCCCATTACCAGGATGATGGCTTCAGTCCTTACCCAGAAATCTCATCAGACAACTCAGGCCAATATAGACAATTTTTATAGGAACAAAGAACTTCAAACCAAGAGTTGTCACTGTCTGCAGCCTTCCCAAAGACGCTCATCTTTTGGCCATAGTTTCAATGGAAGGGGCCTACAACGGCCCTAACTAACAATTCCAACCTCAGGCCACACCTGGACTTTCCCCTGGCCCCAACACTTGTCCCTGCTGTCCCTTCCAGGGAGCAGAGGCCTCCATTCTACAAGGAGCCCCTTGGATTGGAAGGTCCTTTCAGAAAAAGAACTGGTGTCTTTAGAGCTCCTTAGTATCTAGGACAGCTCCAGGTAATGGATAAATCTTGCTGAGTACTTTAAACATTAATCTGTGAAAAAGAGTTTATCCACCGTTTCTTGATTCCACATTTTTCTGGCTAATTCTTTAAACATTTTGGTGCAGGTGAGCTTGTGGAGGGTGGGTCCAAGGTTGTAGTCATGAGAAAGCACCTCGATTCACCACCTTCGTAAAGACTATTCTAAACACACACAGGCAGCCTCAGCCCTTGCTCTGGATGCGACCACAGCGGCCGTCGGTCCCACGACCATGGCCAAACAGGCAGGCCTTCCAAATGGGAGACTTCAAAAGTCCTCATGCCCAGTCCTACCTCCCTGTCCGGTAGCTTGTTCTTCTAAAAAACAAAACAAAACACATAATCTGTTCCCTTAGGGAGTGCTAGGAGTCATCCTCTGGGACAACCAAGGGCAGATGGCAGGAGCCCTGAGCCGAGCAGCTGACAGTGCTTTGTTTAGCTTATTTTGCAAAAGGAGTGGGATCTCAGGAGGACAAAAATGTGGCACCAAAGAGAGAGCTCGGATTTGAGCCTGGGGGAAGAAGGCTTATCGGCTTTCAAGGCCAGAAATGTGTCACTTTTGTCCAAAAACAAGCAAACAAAAACAACCACTTTCTCTCTGTTTTGTCTGCACGGAGCCAAACATCCGGGGCGGATAAAATTGTGATGGGAACGTATCCTGGGCTGGCACCCTCCATCGCAGGGAAAGCAACCCAGGTGTCCCAGCATACCCCATTCTCTGACTTCCATCAGGAGGCCTCTCCACCTCCCATTCCTTTAAGAGAACTGCCTCTGTTTTATGACTTTATTTTATTTATTTGAGCGAGTGAGCGAGAGAGAGAGAGACAGACAGACAGAGCACGTGAGCTGGTGGAGGGACTGAAGGAGAGGGAGAATCCCAAGCAGACTCCCCACTGAGCATTAAGTCTGACAAGGGGCTTGACCCCATGACCTTGAGATCATGACCTGAGAGGAAATCAAGAGTCAGATGCTCAACTGACTGAGCCACCCAGGTGCCCATTTTATGACTTTCTGATACCTTTAGGGGAAAACAAACTTGCTAAGTAAAAAAGCGAATTCCTAAAATGATACTCCTTGAGATGTACAGGAACCCTGGTCATCCTCCAGGGAAAAGAGAAGGATTGGGGGATTGGGTTGAAGCAGTACAGCTACATAACGCAGCTACCCAGTCCGTCTCCTATTTGAATATTCCCTGGATCCCGGTGGCCCCAGAATTAAGCCTAGTTGCTTGGCCGGGTACACGGTTGCCCCTCCCTGCCCTGTTGACCGTGACTCCCTCACACTCTGCTCCTTCCTGTCGCCAGATCATCCATCACCCACATGCTAACGTCTGTTGCAATGTCTTTCCTGCCCCTGCCTCCTGTTTGTATCCCCTTCATTCCTAAGTGCTCTCTCATAGTGCCCCTCTGGTCACCTCTACCAGGAAGCCTTCCTGATTCACCATTTCAGGGTGAGATGCCATTCATCCATATTTCTCCAGCAACATAACTTCATTTAAAAAAAAAAAAGATCTTATTTATTTATTTGACAGAGATCACAAGTAGGCAGAGAGGCAGGCAGGGGGAGGGGGAAAGCAGGCTCCCTGCTGAGAAGAGAGCCTGATGTGAGGCTCGATCCCAGAACCCTAGGATCACGACCTGAGCCGAAGGCAGAGGCTTTAGCCCACTGAGCCACCCAGGCGCCCCTAACTTCATCTTTGAATGAAAATGTTCACATACTCAGGGTGAACTTGGCTGTACCCATTGTCTTGTTCTAACAACTGCTGGTGTCTACCATGTGTATGTTACGCACATTCTTTTCCAGTTCACCTATAATGTGATCATCTCCGTCTCTCCCTTTACTCGGGGAAATTCACTCATTCATTCACTCTTGGGTTCATTGTCAGGCATTTTCTGAGCGCCCACAGCCTGGAGACACAATACTAAACCCTAAGGACCGGCTTCGGGTGGGAACAAGAATCAGGCAGCAGTCTCTGCCTTCTGTTCCAGTGGAAGGAACAGACAATAAATATCTTCACACTGTGATGAGGACCAACAGTGCCACTTGATACCAGGGGAGTGATTCAGCTCAGCAGCCCCATGTCGCCCAGGACAGGATCCACAAATGCATGGCACTCCACAGAGCTCAGTGCTCCGACTGTGGGGTCCAAGGGAGACAGCCTGTGTTCTTGGTCACTATGGCAAAGGGGGCGAGGGGGGGCAAGATGACTGGGGATCCATCCACCTGCTCAGGACTGAGACCCCCCCTACACACACAGCTGGCTCTCAGGATAGCTTTTCAAGCGTG